>NC_079366.1:26974769-27274769 GCF_021018895.1 Seriola aureovittata
GGAGCAGCAGGCACTGGGCAGAGTGCCCTCTAGAGGTGGGAGGTAGACTGTACTAATCACAATTCCTGTATATTAATATGGTAATAATCTGACAGCCGCTGAACCCAAAGAAGAAAAGATGTATTTTTCTCTACAGCATTAGGTCAATTAAACAACCACTAGATAATGTTCTGCACATTGTCCTGTTAATAATTATGGTAATAATGTTATTTCTGCTTTAGTGAATGAATAAATTAATCTCTTGCCTGTGCTATGATATTATATTCATTAATTTTAGTATACGTCTCTCGCCCCCTGCACCTGTGAATTTCTTTCTCACTGCCATATTAATTATAAAGCAGAAGAAACTCTCTGACCCTTTATTTCTCTGCATTCTATTAATCTCTTTCTGTTCCTTCTCTGTCTTCTCTCCTCCTCCAGCACCGTCTCCCCTCCCCAGCCGCTCGCGCTCCAGCTCAGTGGGGGAATCTCTGGGTCTGGGAGGCGGGAGAGCCATGAGAGCCCTGGTGTCTCACCCTTCCTCATCCAACCCAAAACTTCTACCTTTCAACAGGGGAGAGACTGTCACCGTACTCGTCCAGGAACCACGCAACGGCTGGCTGTACGGACGCACTGACAGCAGCCTGCGGTGGGTAGCGGGAATAGAAGAGTTATGTGTATGTGTGCAGGCGCAGGAACCACAGATATATGGGTTTTCACCAGTGTTTACATTGGTATTGAATTCTCAGAACAGAAGAAATTGCATCCGATCTCTATAGCTGTGACAGTGGAACGACCTTCACAGTGATGAATAAGCTAACTCATCCTTAGATATAGAAGAAAGAAATTATAATGGGAATAGACACAATACTGTCATTTGTTTATCATGAAAACAAACTGTCTCTCGATGAGGATTACTCACTTGTAAGAGCACGAGGTTGACGGCCTTGCAAAGTAGAGAATAGGTCGAGTGTTTTGTGAAGAGAAATCTCAGCAGGTCAGCGTGATAGTGATTGGTATTGATCAGCCACTCAAGTGTCATATTGTGAAGCCTGTTCATCGTGACCACTTCATGAGGAAAAAATGAAAAATGTGTTTAGTGAAGGTTTGAATTTAACAAGAGCACAAAGAGTAGAGCAGAATAAAATACTAATTTGATAATCCAGAGGAGAGAAATGGTGTAAAGGTTGACAAAGACATTCACAGACACTGTTCTGCACACATGGACATTAATTCAAATTCTGAAAACTACACTGTATATTCCTGGTGCAAGGACAAAGTATTGTAGAGTGTGAATTGTTTTGTTTGCTGCTCGCTGTCGCCTCATCTGTATCTGTCTTACCTCCCCCAGTCAGGGCTGGTTCCCTGCTGCTTATGTGGCACCTATTGAAGATTTCTCCAACACTTTAGCAACAAGGTAGGAATTACCATCAGGTCTGAACCAGTGACTGTGTACAACATCTTGGGACGGGTGGGACATGGGCCAACTACAAAATGTCAAATAAATTTTTCCCCAAAGATGGTTTCTGTCATTTTATAACGCTGATGTACGTTCAAGTGTTCAGTTTTCTGATAAGTTTGGTCTCAACTCTAAAAAGGGGGAATGACGTCATGATTGACAGCTGGGATTGATTTGCAATTGGGTATACACTCAGGCCAGAAGTGGGAAAGATTTATCTTTCACTGTCACTGTCTGTTATGACTCACTAAAATTTCTGCTCTGACCCTCAGTGGTGGTTCACTAAGAAGCCACAGTATGAACAATCTGCTGGACCCCACTGACACCCACACCGACCAATTGGAGAGCAAGAACTACGGAGATATCCCGCCCCCGGCCACGCCCAACCGCAGAGCTTCTGTAGACTTCCGGCCGACCTCTCCGCTTCCTGAGAAGAAGGCAGAACCAGTGACAGAGATCAAGCACGCTCAAACTAAGACCTACAATGAACACCCGCCTCCACCGCCGCCTCCTCCGTCGAGTCAGAATCTCAGAAGGGGCTCTGAAGATTTTCGACCAATCTCTCCCCTCCCTGACAGGAAGGGCGAATCAGCGTCTGAAGTCCAGGTACCAGAGGTTTAATATCGAAAAGAACTTACTCTGCAAATATTTTTTTCTGCTTCATATAAAGTAACTCTGGTCCGTTAATCCTACTTCACTTTCATTGCTTTGGTTCACACTGACAATCCTCTCTTTTCTTAGGCATTATCCACCCATGGGCCACCGGACAACCCTTTGTTTCCCAGGTAATTTTCAGCGTTCAGATTTAACAGAAGAAAAAAAAGATCTGTTTGTATTCTGTGGAATGATTCAGTGATGAATTCCAGTTCCAGTTCATTTTATAAAGGATTATGTTTTGGGTAATCAGTGTTGTGTCAGAGAAACCCTTTGTCTGGAATGATCCTAATTCAACACAGTGACTGGATTCCATACAAGTGTGCATGAATCACTTGTGAGGAATGTGAAGTTTAGTGGAGATGTGCTTGTAGCAGTTGTCTGGGTTTCAGTGGACACTTTCAGTAACCGTTTATATGCTGTTTCAGTATGACGAAAAAACAGAATACATTTTGGTACAGAAACGATGACAGCTCAAAATCAAAAAAGTGTGTTAAGAATTTCATTTTACTATTTTGGTTAAATTTTATTTAGGTGTTTTTTTCACAAATTTCATCTAAGTCTAGCAACATTTTCCGGAAAAAAATGGTAGTGAGTTTCGCCCCTCAAGAATGGACGAACCACACATTTTTAAACCAATAAGTCACTGTCAAATAGTAGTTTTAAAAAAATGTAGGACGTCTGCAACCTGCTCACTAGCCACAGTCAAATTGACCACGCTCTCGCTGGGGTCTGGTGTTAGTTTTCCAAACTGGAGCGTCTCCATTTGTGTGTATGTGCTTTTTATTTGTGTTGACAGAAAGCAGTTGAGCGCATGAGGTATTGTGTAACATTTTCCGTCATCCTCTCGTTTCAGAGGCACAAACCCATTCGCCACAGTAAAGCTTCGCCCCACGACGACCAATGACAGATCTGCTCCTCGGATCCACTGATCCATCAGCGCTCATGCAGGCAGGGTTTGTAACCGAGGCTGCAGGATCAGGTGGTGGAGGCAGGATATACAATTTTGTTTCTGGAGAATGTAATGACATCTCTGAAATGTGAAGGGCAGCAGAAGGTTTAGTGAGTTTTTTGTACAGTGTTGTACCAAAAGTAATATAATGGTACTTCTTAATAATTAAATATCAAAATCATAAACTTTTAAAATAGTTGTTTTATCAACTCTTTGTACAATATTTAAGTTTCAATTAAAATAATTAAGTATATTAAAGTAATAGTTACACATTTTGGGAATTATGCTTATTCGCTTTTTGTCTGAGTTAGATAAGAAGATCAATACTACTCTCAAATCTGTCCGTCAGCAGCTGGTTAGCTTAACATGAAGACTGGAAACAATCCACCTACCAGCACCTGTTTTATTTTTCTTGCCTCTGGATAGAACAAGGCTAGTTAAGCTAAGCTAAGCTATCTGGCTTCTGGGTTATAGACATGAGTATCAGTTTTTGCATCTAAATCTAGGCAAGCGAAGCAAATAACCACAGTTCCCAGATGTTGAACTATTTCTTTAAGCTGTAAGCAAATGTATCAAAAATCTGAATTTTGTGGTCATCTGATCTGATCCTATTTGACAGAGCTAAACAAAAATGTAATCCATTCAAATCTGACTTGGGCCATTTTATATTTGATCCAGGATGTTTTATCTCATGATAGCGATAGATTTCCCTCATATTTAACTTTAGGCTGCAGTTTAGCACCTAGTCATTATAAATTTGTAACCTTCTACTCTGTTCTGTGATTGACATGTTTTGCGCTTTGTTCTTTGAGTTTAATGTTTTGTGTCGGCTGTGAGTGACAATAAGTAAAGAGACAGTTATTACTCAACATTTTTTATTATCATTTCTTACTCAGATCTTTTCTGTCTTCACAGCTCTTCTTACATTTCATTTTATTTACTACATCATCTGATCGGAGGCAGGGAGTGAGGAGGAGGAGGAGGGGATAGAGGAGAGGAGGTGAGGTGAGGTGAGGGAAGGTGGATGAGGAAGAGGAGTGGGAGGAAAGTGCACTGATATGTGAACATCTAGAAGTAAAACCAATCAGACAAAATGCACAACCTGAAATACACAGAGGAAGGAAATTAAGATTTAATAAGTCTTCATAACATCTACACCATCTACAGCACTAGTACCACCTGTTTTGAGACCACAAACTATCCTCATGAAATCATTAAGAATGATTCTGAAACCCATACAGCGTGAGTGATTAAATATATATAAAAAAAGAAAACTTAAAAATGAAACTGGTGCCTATTATGCCTGTGTGCTTCTCCTCGTGGCGGCTCCCTATCGGCCTCTTTCTGGTCGTGTTTTGTAGAGAGCAGGCCTGGTCTGACTCCATGCTTGGGGTCCCGAGGGAGGTGAGAGGAGTTTGAAGGTGGCAGTTACAAAATATGAATGCAGGGACGAAGAGGAGGAGGAGGAAGAAGAAGGGGGAGGGGGGGTGGTCAGCTATCCCCTACTCATGCACCATTGTCTCAAACTCTGAAAAAGAAAAGTAAAAATGAAAAAGTGCACGAATTATGAGACAAACTCCGTCACCTGTCAACACATCCAATAAATTCATTTGTCCTACGAACAAGTATTTGTGTAAACATAGCCTGATATATCTTATTCCACTGAGCTCCGTTACAGACCGGCAGATGTTCTGACTTGTCGAGGCAGCAATAGCGCAGGTGTAAATAGTGACATTCATGATGGCTGTTTTTTATTAAGTGTCCAGTGAGCCGCGACAGTGACTGAGCGTGAACAATAACGGAGCCATTGACCTGGCTCACCTGAACGCCCCCGTCGTTTATGATATTAATTCCACCTGTGCTTTTCCTGCTTTGACAAGTCGAAATGTTTATTATTTGGCCTTTTGTTAAAGATGAAACTATATATTTGTGACCTGCTTTTAAAGATTTATATTTAGTACGAAAAAATGGCCATTGAGCTGAAAAGCGGGTAAGTATTCAGAGATGCATCGATGGTTTTGGTTTTTTTTGTTTTCTGACAACATGAAAACTACAGAATAATGTGTAAAACTTAAAACCTAACCTAATGCAAACACCTGAATTACACCAGTAGAGCTGAAATGTAATTTTGTGATTGTCAGAAATGTATTTTAATGATTGTGCTTTTTGTAAAATGAAAGAAAAATTACTTGCACATTCGTTTTCAGACACGATCATCTCCACAAACAAATGATTCAGGTTTGGATTATATTACAATTCATCCCAGCTTTTATGCTTTAATTGCATTGTTTTAACTCTTCTTCCATATTGACTGTGATTAGTTGTTGTTTTGCTAAAGAGGTAGCAACATCCTCTTTGCAACAGGAGGCATCAGAGATCATAGAAATGTTGGTATAACTTCAGGTCGTATTTCTCACCCAGTGTGGAGGTGTAGAGCTACAGTAATCCACCTTTAGCCCCCCCTCTACGTTCTTCCCCTTCTCTACTTCTTGTTTAAATATTTAAACCTATACGCGCTATTCTTGCTTTCCACTCACCGTCAATGCCGATCTTGCCGTCTCCATCTTTGTCTGCTGCTTGGAGGAATGCTTTCGTCTCGGCGTCAGTCAGATCTCTGCCTTCCTTGGAAAAGCCCTTCAGTACAAACCTGAGGAAAGCACATGGTGTTACAAAGAGTCATCGTAGTGTTGTGTTTGTGTGTTTTTCTGGGTGTGTGGGAGTCCCTCACTTGAGCTCTTCCTCCTCTATGAATCCGCTACCGTCCACATCCAGAACCTGGAAGACCTTCTTGACGTTTTCGGCCGTCATGGCCTTCATCCCCACCATTTCAAAGAACTTTTTAGGATCGAATGTTTCTGCTTGAAAGGTCAAGACAAAAAGAACAACAACAAAAAACAAAAAAAGCACAGACAGAAACATCAGACTCCTCTAACTTATATCTTTACATTAACCGGTTTCAAATGAAATTGGTATGACAAGTCCAAGGGGTCGGTTGTGGATTAAATTAGCACTGCACATACAGAGCAGGATAGAGTCGTCTTTCTACAGTAACAGTGTCTCTGTGGATTGAAGACATATGTTTGTAGATTTTCTGACTGTCAGTATCCATAGCTAAATTCTGAAACTCTGTAGGTCTGTTTCTACTGAGAACACCATGTCGACTTTACAATGGTTACAGACCTGCGAAGGCATCAAGAGCTTTCTTGATCTCCTCAGCTTTCAACAGATCTGTCATCGACATTTTGTCAGCTGGAGAGAGAGAGACAGAGAGAGAGAGAGAGCGAGAGAGAGAGAGAGTGGGGGACGGAGAGGACATAAAAGGTACAGAGTAAGAAATGAAACAACATTATTTGAAGGAGGTGAGTGCAGAGGTGGGAGCGCAGGAGTGGAGGATTTAGCACAAAGGTTGTTTCCATTATGTTTATATATGTTTGAGAATGTGTTGGTTCAAACTAAAGTTCTGGCCCAGACACACTTAACGAAGGGATGATAGGAACTTAATATAGTCTCTTTGTTGGGGAAGACAGACACACAAATGTACACAAAGAGGAATTTGACCCTGATGGACCTGGTTGAATGAGAAATGCATTCAGGCATTGAAAAGATGGGACGTGATAAAGAGCCATAGATCAGAATTTAAGACGTGGGCATAAATATAGTCAGGTATACATTAAGGGTGCACTCATACATGGACCTCGATTTTGCACACAACCACATTATCTAACTGTTCACCTTGTGCTGTGCACAAAACTTTCTCTATCCTTCTGAAACTGTTTAAGTATTTGTATCCACTTGGCTCTTTTCTCTTGCATCACTCTGTCTGACATATAGTGTCTTAGTTTTACACAGACACAAGGCGCTGGCACTATAATGGAAATATAGAGAACAGACTGACTACACCTATGTTGTGTAACACACTGCAACAAAAAGACAGACTGTTGTTAACAGCATCTGGAACAATGATAACATTAATTTAACACGAATAGCATAATAATGGTAAAATATCCACATTCAAATCTATTTGGATTCATTGCTGATTAATGCAAATGTGTGACTTTAGTACGTAACACTGCTGTAGTGTTATAACTATCTTACATTGTAATTCTTTTATTCTTATTATGAGTTTGTCCACATTAATCCAGTGTCTAATTTGCCAGTATTTACATGCATGTTAATCAGTGCATACTCCGCGTCAGTAAAGCGGTGTGTTATAGATGGATGATACAAGATGTCAAGACATTTAAGCCCTAACTTCTTCAGTGGTCGCAGCGAAAGACTGGGTCGTGTTTGTAGTGTGAATGTAAAGCTGGATGTTGCTTTAAGAAAAAAGGATTGTGATAGATTGACTAAGTCATGTTTCCCCAAAGGTTCAGGACGTGTGGACAGGTTCCCCTCTGTGGCAGTTCACTGCAGCAGCCTGTAGGTGTCAGGACTGAGCTGAAGGCTCTCAGGCTCCCTCCTTGTTTAGCAGCTGAGAGCACTGGGAACCAGTGGCAAGCTGTCAAGACAGATGTGTGAAGAATGTGTTTGTGTGTGAGAACTGAGCTCCCATGTGTTTGTTATCTTTGAGAGAGTGTTTGTGTCTCTGCGAATGTGCTTCTTGTGCCACATAGTGCCTCGGCGAGGATATGAGACGCACAGAGACCCGGTGGAGTAGTTTCGATAGTCCCCCTGCAGGTTTGTCATGACCCCAATAAAATACTTACCCTCCCTGACTGAAGGACAAAGTCACATAAAAAAAAGAGAAAGAGAGTCATCCGATTCTTTTCTGTCCAATCTCCTACTTCTCAACTTTCTCTCCACCTGTTATGTGTCTGACTTTTGGCGGCAAAAGCCAATTAGCGAGCATGTACTTGAAAATTTTGAAATGTCTTGAGATGTGCAAACTTTCTTCTCCAGCTATGAGATAATATCTTACAAATATACATCCATGATGTCGCCAGCTTGTGACGTCTCAGGTCTTCGTCCTTTGGCAGAAGGATTGTTTGGATACCTACAGTAATTTAACCTTCTATTTATTAACAATAAATCATTCTGGCAAGTTGCTGTGGATTTTGATATCCCGTCAGTGTTGTTAACATAGTGGTAATAACTCACAGACAGTGTGACATATGCATCTCAGTCATAGCTGGCGCTCATATGGTTGACAACGCACCTTCAGCCTTATGTAAAGTACACAAGCTCTATCACAACATCTTTGACTGTGAGACTTGTAGACCACAGCTGTGGTTAGAGAAAACGTCCTTTAGTCAAAAGGGCTGAAGCTGCTTTCGCCTTCTGCAGCAACCGAGTGTAAAGTGTCCCTGAGCATGTACCTGTTTTCTCAGTGTAGCACTAAAATGTAAAAAATCAGCATTGCAGACACGGTGACTCTACCAACTTGTCCTGCAGCGAACAAATAAGGCCGCTGAGACGGATAAGTGAGGTTATATTTTAGCATCATAGCACGTCGATTCATCAGATGACGGACTCTGGAGATTGAAAGTCAGATTTGCCTGTTAGTGTGCTATAAATAAACACAAGACGTTGCATATTAAATCTGAGTTTCCTCAGCAAAGTAGCTTCAGTTCTGCTCTTCCAGACAACTTTTTTGCTCAGATACTTTGAAGAGTAAGTCAACATTGTCTGAGAACAGAAAAGCTATAATGCCCTATAGCACAAAGGATAGTTAAAGATTGAGTTTCTGCCAACAGAACAGTCAGCACTCAGTCATGGCACAGCAAGTGTATTATTTATAAAGTATGTTTTATTAAAACAGGCAGTCTCATTGAGCATCTGGGTCAATTTTATAGAAAGGGGGGCCCATTCAAAAGAGTAACAACAATAAAAAACACTTAGAATATATGTTACTATTAACTGCAGGCGACTTAAAGTCGCGGCTGTCGTGTTTATTACACCTGTTCGTGGTGAAACAAGAGCCAAGACAGAACCCGTCAGAACAACACCTGCTCCTGACATTACATTACATTTAACAGCAGATCCAGTTAAACCATCAAAGAGGGGACATCAAGTCGCAGCACTCAGGGAAATGTAAGAAATGCAAGATCAGCAGCAACTTATAGAGACATAAAAGTAAATTGTCCCAAATTCTTCAAAAAACAGAAACGAGAAACAATGATGACGCAGTAGCAGAGCGATGTTTAACCTCCTCTATTGACGATTGCAGAACATTCATTTTGACGCTGTGTTTACACTGGTTGTTGTTACCGGCCTTCGTTTCTACGTTTCTTTAAGACTGAGTTCATTTGGAATAAAAATACATCAACTTTTTTAGTAATATCAATTTTATTCAAAACGTGCACTTTTTTATAATCCTGGTTGAATTTACATCCATGATCCTCTCTGGTTTAAGTATTTATGAAACTAACAAAGGTATTTAATTCAAGTGCCGTTCAGATGTCACAGACAACCCCAGAAATCACTGTATTTCATTCATTCATTCATTCATTCATTCAGTGGTCTAGAACTCATTCTTGTCATCGACCAAAGCACCTGAAAGATCTGACTTATATTGTGTGTGTGTTTTTGTCTATCTATCCTCTGCCATGACATTTGATATTCTAATATTTCTTTCCAGTCTTACCTGAATGAACGGGTCGGATGAATGCACCTGAGAGGTGAGACGGAGGGCAGGAGGAAGTGTGATGGAGAGAGAATGGAGCGGAGAGAAGGGTTGGAGATGGAGGTAAGATGTGCAAGTTGGGAGGGAGGACACAATAAAGACTTTTATAGCCGCTTCAAAACACATACACACTTACCCCATATACCCCCCGCTCACCCACCACATCCCCACCTCTCCGTATTCTCTCTATTTTGAGAAAGGTGGTGCTGGTGCTGGTGGTGCTAGTGGTGATGGGGGGGTGGGGGGGGGGGGGGGGGGGGGGGGTTGGGGGGGTCAAGACATGACGCACACACCGTTGGCCCTGGAGTGTGATCACTTTCTCTGCAGCACTAACAAATCACACACAGGCCTATTAATAATACCATTCTATCTGACTCGCCCTCAGTCCTTATCTCCACCCGGTTCATCTTCTCTCTTTGCCTGCGTGACCCTCTTTTCTTTTTTTTTTTCTTTTTACTGTTATCTGCTTTGATTTATTTTGTAATCCTCATGAAGCCCGCGTCTTCCCACCAGCACAGATGCCACTTAAAAAGTAAGAAAAAAGTTTAAGATAAGGGGGAAGCGCTGAAATTCCACTTTGACTGTTGCCTTGTTTCATTACCTTTTCTGACAACTTATTAACAAATACAGAAACTGAAAAACATCTGCATCTTCAAGCAGATTGTTTTGGTTCTATCTCTACATTTCTACTGCTTTCGTTCAGCTCTCGTTCAGCTCATTCAACAGCTGTTTTCAGGGGAAACTGCATCGTCTTGCCCGGCGCCACACAGCCGACAGACAGAGTCAGCTAGCAGCTCTCTGGTCAACATCGCGGAGCAAGTAGCAACTGAAGAGGCAGATGTTTCTCGGAGACCAAAACAGAGCAAAAAAGGAGAGCTAGTGTTGGACTTATACATACTGTGCTGCCGGATGTGTAAACAGTTGCCATAACGACTATACAAGAGAAACGAGCATTAAAGCATCACAAAAACCAGCCCATAGGTTGTTGGTTCAAGCAGCTCGTTACGACCTGTAGTTATGTTTTATTGACGAGTGACGTCAAGTTTCCAGCCGATAGTCGACATTAATTCTTGCAACCATTACTACGATTGATCTGTAAGCTCCACCAGGGGTTTATTATCGTAACCATGGTGACAAAGGTCCTCTAACCTCGGATTTTTGCCCCCGAGGAGTCAGAAAAACTAATGCAGAAACATCCCATTCTGTAACGCACCAAAATCCTGACACACACACATCAAACTTAAACTGAACTTCAGCCCTCCTTTAAAATAAAGTCATATCTTTCCTCACAAATGTGCTGAGCTGGAACTCGTAGAGAACAAGGCACTTTTCTCTTTTACCCCAGACAGCCTCAACTTGTAAGTTCCTTCTCCTCTTTCATCTCGCCCCTTTTCCTAATTTCTACTTCCTGTCTCGTCCCCTTCCACTTTCCCCTCTCCAAATCTACAAATTCGCTGCTTTTACTCTGCCTCCATATCTGCTCCTGCCTCCGTCTTTATGACCTATTAATCTCCACGCAGTAAGAGCCCTGACAGCTTGTGTGTCTCTCTCTGACTCTCCATCTCTTTCAATTGCTTATCGTGTTAAGTGATGTAGTGAGTCGTCTTTCTCCCAGTTAGTCGAGGCAAAGAGATGAATTATTTATGATAGGTGCATGTATGAGGGACAAAGAAAGAGCCACTTGAGTTGTTACAAGGCTGCAGCCAGTTAAACAAAAGGTCACGAGGTATTTTTTAAGCTGAAAGCATAGGCTTGTTTGAGCACTGTTTATTTAACACATTTGAGTTAATACTGTCTGTTTCTGCCTTTTATGTTTTTAACCTTAACACCTAAAGATTTCAGTTACCGTAATTCAAAATCAAATGTTCATCTCGATCGCACTTAACCTGCAAATTGTGTGTATGAGAGGGAGCTTGAAATCCCGGGACACATTTAGCTAATGGCCTGTTACCACTGTTTTGTTTTACTGACGTGTCAACTGCAAACATTTCAGCAATAAAGCTCTGCTGATAAAACCTGCTAATGTCTCCCACTGGAGACAGAAAAATGAGCCCACTGTTGTCAGGAATGGCTCCTCACGCTGAAATGAAAAAACAGGTCATTTGTGATTTTTGTTGTCTCCTCCGTGGTTAAGCTTAAGTTAAGTTTGAGCAGCTAAAACTATATTGGTCAAGGTAATGGCAACAATGTCATCAGGGTTAAACTCAGTCATTGTTGACTGTTGATAAGGAGACATGACGTGTGACTTGTGCCTTCGCTCCTTCAACAGATTATTATGTGGTCGCCGATACAGACAGTGAAATCAAAGCCCAGTTTAAGCATTTAAAGCGCTGAAACATCCATCGTCACTTCCTTCTTCACGAAAGCTCTGGTTACTTAACCCTGAAGCCAAACATACTCTCTACTTCTACCTGCCCTCAGTTAACCATTTCACACACTGGGTGTACTATAAAATATTGCCACACAATCCTTTCTTAGAGGAAGAGCAAAATAGAGGAAAAGGATAATAAGTACACTACATTTCCGAGACAGAATACCTGTCATAGGTCTGGAACTGTGTTTTTCAAATGCACCCAACATAAAAAATAAAAGAAATAAAAAATAAAATGCTTGTCTCTGCCTGCTCACGTCCTGTGCTGACCCTCTGTTCTCACAGTGCCCTGTCCTGAGACTGTCTTAGCTTTCCCCTCTCTATTGAATTACCCCTCATCAGCACTTTCCAGCATTGTAGAAGGACGAGGGAGGGAGGGAGGGGTGAGGCGGTGAGGCGGTGAGGACAAACACGTTGGAAGGATTTGTAAGGGGGAGAGCGGGTGAAAGGAGAACGATGGGGAGATGCAGAAACGCACATGGATGGATTAATGTAAATGAAACGCTGCAATAAATGAGAAGAGGTGAGCCAAGAGTCTGTCAGGGACAAGACTGGAGACGGGCAGAGAGTATCGATGGGCTAATGAAGGACTAACTGTGTTATTAACGTTAGACAGAGCAGCATAAACAAAGACTGTTGTTACTCCTTGATACCTTTTTCATCTTTTAATGCCGTATAGTAAACAGCTATAAAAACTCTGACATGAAAAGACAAACAAATACATGAATGCATATTGTACTGTAACATATTTTAGATGAACAGAGTTCTCCACAGACCAACTTGAAAATAGAAAGTGAGAAGACAGAAGAGTATGAGAGGAATTAAATGTGTTTTTAATGGTCGAGTATATCAGTATCACTGGGGTATCCCTTGTCTACTGACCCACAGATTAGCAGACATTGGCAATAAATGACGGGAGGCTCAGTGGAGAAGCAGAATATCACATGAGTTTGAAAAGAACTCAGTGACCTTAGACGGAACCTCATATTCCCACAAGTTGGTGGTTCGTATCTTCGCTGTCCTCCTTAGAGTTTGACAGACGGACTTGTCCAGGACACGTAAGCTTGATGCAGGAGCTGGAGGTGTGGGAGGGAGGGGCACTTCGACTCCTCCTCACTGCTCTCATCTGGCTTGCCACCGTCAGCCAGCGGTAAGCCGACATGCAGGAATCACCCGGTGAGTCGGAGGCTGTGAGGACGGGACTACTGGACTGATGTGCTCTAATACTAATAGAAAGAAAATGTAGACACACAAGACGTGATGTGTGGGTGTGGAGGCTTTGGGGTACTTTATACGAACCTTTGACGCATCGAGTAACAAAAGTAATGAAACATGTAATGTAACTACTGCTGTTGCTGTTGAGTAATTAGCAAAGTAATCTGACTACTTGTTCCATAACTAATGTAATGTAATGAGTAATAGCAATAGTAGTAAAAGCATTAAAGTAAGTAGCCGTCCTCAGTTCGGTGAGTTGAATACAACACCACTCACAGCCTCATGAGTTCAGCTCAGGCCAGTTTGTACAGTAGAGTGGGAGAAGGAAGCCCCTCCGTTTGCCAAATGTACCGGCCTGCACTGCGGGCGGTGGTTTAAGGTGGTATATTCAGTGCTAATTTTACGGCCGGTGTGTGTGGGAGTGTGTGGGAGATGTCGAGCTTTGAAAGGAATGCACCGAGTTGTTGGGAGTTTTGGCCTGTTATGCAGCCAACCTGTTAAGTAATGAGACACCAAATCTTCCACATTTCCCTGGTAGATTCCAGTTAGTCGTGCTGATGGTTCAGTATGAAGTGTGATAATTAGACCTTATATTTAAACTTAACCCTGTTCCTCAGCTGGAGTTCATTTAGTTACAACTTCTGTCTTAAACAGTAACTAAGTTTTTGGCTATATGAAATCCCCTAGAGGTGCAGCCAAATGATCTATATCACATTTTATTACTCAGGTTGTTAATGTTTATAGACAGAAGTAAATTGATTTCACACTGTTAAAGGCTCTTTAATTAAATAGGCTTCTGGGCAGAGTGTGAACATGTCATCACAGTCCTGACAAGAGGTCACATGAGGTGATATACACCACTTTCCCATTCAAGCGATGTCATGTGACCTCTGTGGCTAAAAACTTTTGGACCAAACTTAGTCCACTTTTAACTCAGATGTGCTCAATTCAGCCCCCGATATTTAAGTGTAATCAGTAACAATCTCACAATGTATCATAATTCTGCCAAACGCACCGTTTCATCAGTTTCTATCCTTTAGAAACTCAGATGTAAAAAGAAGAAGAAGCTGTTTTTCAGTTTAGTATGGTGGTAAAAGCTTTTCAGTTGTACCAAAAGTTTTAACCGAGGGACATTTGACTTTATATTTCACCATAAAGACTCAGTATTTAGATTAGCCCTCTGCTCGGGTTCACCTCACCTTGTCTCTACGGTAACCAGCGGTCAACACGGTAAACACAAGCCGTGCGTGTGTTGAGACTTTCTGTCAGTCACACCGCTTATGTTTCTGTGCGCGTGGATGTATGCGTGCGCGTTTGGTACCTCTTTGTCTGTCAACTAAATGGCTGTCAACTTGAACGGCTTATTATATTTCATCAGTTGACTTTTTACAGTGCGCACGCACACACACACACACACACACACACACACACACACACACACACACACACACATTATCTTCATCTTCTGTACGTACACACATTCACAATCCACAAATTCTCTCTCTTACACACACACACACACACACACACACACACACACACACACACGGCAGCTGGCCTGACCTTGAAGATAAATACACCCTTGAAAAAATGTTTCTGCAATTCATGGCTGGCGATGGTCTGTTATACGAGCAGCGTTTCAAAAGGATTCATCTCAGGCTGCATGAAAATAGATATGGAGTCAATATGTGCTGCGCTCACACACGCTCCTCTATGCGCCGTCACGCTCTATCGGACTCTTTGTTTGTCTTCTTCTTACACAAACAGCCGCTGACACACTGTTTCTCAGTTTATATAACAAACAAGTACATTTTCCGCACCTTCACAGTTTTTTCTTTCCACGTCTCTTTTCTTGTTATTTCCATCTTCTTATATCCCAACTAATAATTTGATCTCACCCCAATCAAGTCACGGCTCCGAAACATTAATGTAAACGCATTTATCTCGGTGAAAACAGTCAGGCCTGAATGACGGCGAACATTAACCCCAGTGAAAACAAACCCTCAACAAACCTCGTTTGACTTACTGAAGCATATCTGCCGTAATCTCTTTTACTCTCGGCTTTGTCCGTCAGTGTGTAGAGTCACTGGTGCAGTGATTCAGGTGCTGGTTAGACAGCAGACAAAAGGCAGCCATGCAGTACTGTGGAAGCTTAAAGTGTCATCACAAAGACAGATTAGAGGATCGTGATTGATTAGCAATTATAATCACAATCAAATACATCTACATCTTGAGTTTAAGATTTCAGAAACCTTTCAGTTTAGACAATAATTCTCTCCCTCTCCCTCACACACACACACACACACACACACACACACACACACACACACCTCCAACACAGCAACAACTTTGCTGACATCTAGTGTTATAAGATTTAATCACCTCATGTTTTATGTTGGACCTGCGTCCCTGCACCGTATTTCAATGATTTCTTTCTGCATTCATTTCAACAGTCATCTGCTGCCGTCTGTATTTGCTCATGAATATCAACTACAAAGGAAGGGTGAAAGGTCAACACCTGGCGTCTTGGCTTGTTTGTGTGTCTGTGTAATGCTATTGATTTGGAGAATGTGTTCTTTCTTCTTCAAGTGAGATAAGAAGTGAGAGAGGAGAAGGAGACTGTGAGTGAGTTGACTAAGTAGGTGGAGGAGAAAGATTATCTCCTGAAGGCGGCTTAAAGGAGCTATTTGTAAGTTTTGCTTTTGCTACATAGCCAGCGTTAACATTAACAGCTGTTTACTTACCAGTCTAGAAGAAATGTGCTAGTTCAGCATCAAACTTCATTCCTTTACTCACCAACAGCTGCTGGTGGAAAGCAACAACCAATGCTAACTCACGCTAACCAGCTAGCCCCTGCCTGTCTCTGATAGCGACTCACTGTAGCCTCCAATCTGCCCTGAAGACGCAGCGCTGCTCAGAGGGTGAATTATAACCTCTTGTCTTGTAAACGCAACGATGGCTGAAGCTCTTCTCGAGCAACAATCACCAGAAAAAAACATACAAATAGAACCAGAAAACAATTTAAAATAAAAAGTCCTGCAGAGCACCGAGAGAAGAGAAGGTCCTGAGAGAGGATGGAGGATGGGTAACGCTCTGTACGCTCTGTTTGAGTGGAAAGTGTCAAGTTTGAATGTAAAGTCATGATTAATTGCTACATTAAAACTTGTTAATTTGATGATAACAGTAAACCTGCCACTTTGTTCAGTTGCACCATCTGCAGCATCACTAAGTCACAACCTTATCGCAGACATCAACATTTTAATCCAGCACATCACTGGGGTGTTTTACTTTGCACCTGTGCCCAAGTCTAATCCAGGTCACTTTAATTGTACGACACCATATCAAGTGCACAGGTCAATGTCATCATGAATGTAAAGGATTTAGTCTGTCATAGGAAACGTGGGGGTGACATGCAGCAAAAGGCCCACAGGCCAGACTCAGACCCGGGCTTCAAATTCTTTTTGAATTCTGTGCAGCAGCACACAAACAGCATCTACACATCAGCGTCACCATTAATGTAAAAAGGATGTGGTCTGTCACGCACAATGTGCCTCCAGTGCAATTACAGAAAACGAATGTCTTCTGGCTCTTCTCTTATCAGTCTCCTTTCTCTGTGACCCTTCTGCTGCTGTAACAGTTATGAGCGAATGATTTAACGCCGCCTCGCAGGAGGTGTAAACATTAAGTTGTATCTCAACTCTGCGCCGCTAAAGCTAACAGCCTGTTCTATCACAGTGTGACTCCTCCACTTCACTTTCAAGGTAATGCTCGAGTTTAAACTTGCACATAACTTGTGCAACTTGCCGGAGACCATGACAGAATGTGAACAAACTGGTCTGCATGAGCATTTTTGACAGTATCATATTATATACTGCATGTGTCTCTTTAAAGTCTTTAAAGGAGGGCTCGCTCTGTCTCTTTAAATTTGTTTGTCTGTTTTTTTCTTTGATATAAAATGTTTGATTTCAGTTTCTTGAGCTGAGAAACCTGCACATCACGGTGGTATTTAGCTTTGTCAGACGTATCCTTTATCCCTTTACTGCAGCTCTACATGTGTTTATTTATTCTGCTGCTGTTGTTTCGGTTTCATTATAAATGATCACACCTTACAATAAACTGAACATTTGAATCAATGAACAGCATTCATGATAAGTGACGACGATACGCGTTTTGAATTCCTGAGCTGGAGTAAAGTTGTGCTTTGTATTTGTGCGATGCAAATTAAGAATCCTCCACTGTGTGACACAGTGTGGGAGGCTGGAGGAAGCTGCCACTAGTCGACAACCATCTTGCCTGTTCACAGCTTTTACACTAATCAGTCAAATTGAACGTGGGAGTGATTTATTGATGTTCACGACGGTGCATGTGGCAGCGCTGGTGTGCCGGAGACTGCTGTGGAAGTGTGACTGCTAAACTGTGAACTCGTGAATAAAACAGAAGCTCTGTCAGTGAAAGGCCACTTCTTGTGAAATGATGAGGTGGGGGTCCATGAGGCGTTCACTTGACCCCGAGGTTTCAGTTTTGTTTTTTTGTTTTTTTAAATCCGCTTTTAAAAACTCACTTTGTTTAGGAAGATAATGCAAAAACCTCTGATTTGAAATACACTCTGACTAAAAGTAAATGTTTACACACAATACCTCTGTGGACACACCCAGCTGGGTGGCTTTGCAAAATGGGCACATTTCCAGAAGTTGGGTGTGGGTTTTACTTTCACCAAGTCACATGCTGCTTCTGTCAGATCATGTAAACAAAGAAAAAGCCACGTGCCACAACAACAGCAACGTAAACGACAGAAACCAGTCAACTCTTTTTTTAAAATGAATCCAAATTGAACGGCCTTTGCTGGTAAATGTGACTTTGACTTCATAATAATAGTTGATAACGATGAATGATAGTTGCAACAGGTTGTGTTCAGCAAAACAGACAAAAAGTTAAAGGGTCAGTTCATCCGCATCACGCACAAAACTTCAGTGTGGTCCGTGAATCACCAGGACATTGTTTTTCTGTGAATTAAAGTCGCTTTTAAATTTTTCTTAAATTTACAAATGTAATTATTTTTCTTTTAGTGGTTTGAGCATCACAAACAAAAAGATGGATGAACTGACGCTTTAACATCATCATTTGAGATGTATGTGCTTAATCATCATCAGCCTGAACTGTGACCACAGCCTGAGTGTGAGTCACTCCATCTGAGGGTGATGATCCATCAATCAGCTGGTTTAACATCATACCTGCCCCCCCCCCCCCCCCCATGTGCCATCTCGCGTACTTTCCCCCGCCCGTGTCGTAACCTCTGCACAGGCAGGGTCAACTGAACGCACCATCCTCTGGTCTTTTTTTTTTTTTTTTTTTTTAGGGAACTTTCGCTTCCTGTTGCCCGTTTCCGCATTGTTGCGCGTGCAAGCTGCTTCAGGCGCAGTCGCTCAGTTGCCGCCTCCAGTGTGACATCTCACTCTGCGCTAACGCCTCAGAGAGAAGCGCAGTTTTTTTTACTCCGGAGTTCAGCTTTTCTTCTCTTTCTTTGTTCGCCGTCGGTGCCGTGAGTAACATCATGTCGCTGCCGCAGCAGCTACGAGACGAAAGGTGAGCGTGTGTTTGATGCACTTTGATGATGTCTGTCAGCGTAAAGTGTAACTCTCTTATCAATAACTTTGCACCTGTGTGACGCGGCATCACAGGTTTCTAACACTTAGAACTGGCAATAATAGGCTAAATCAATGCTCTGAGATTTTCTAGTTAGAAAATAACAATATAGTGTCAGGCTGCTATTAGGTTACATCACACTTCACTTTTTCTTTGATCAGTGCACCTAAAATATAAAGAGGGAACTGAAACTAGAGGCAGATGTTCAGTGTTTGCAGAGACTTTGTGGCTGTTATTTCTGCACTGCATTGAAAAAGTTTAGGGAATTTGCTTTTTATTTAAAAAAAATAAAATAAAAAATGAGGATGTTTTATGTTTGTTTTGGTGTTTGTTGTCATAGACACTACTCATGCAGGAATACAGCCTTCATTTGACAGCAGACAAAACAATGTCATGATGACGGAAGCTTAAATATGCAAACTATGTCCCTCGGATTGGACAGGCCGGGCTCCAGGCGTTCTGACTTGAATTGTGATTTAAAATATATATATTTTTAGAATATTTTAAACACTAATGTGAGGACTGATTAACGGAATAAATTTAAATTTAATTGCCAGTAGCAATATGCTGATACAAGTGTAAGAAAAATAACCAGCATATCTTTGTGTTACTTAGTGACTTTGATCAGCTGCCTCATAACATCCCTATCAGCGCCGCCATCGCTGATATCGAGGAGAAGAAAGGCTTCATCGACTACTTTGTAAGTTTAAAGTCGACCACAAACTTTTAACTGAGCCCATGGTTTACACAGATAGTGTCATTCACGTCCCTGTTTCTCCTCCAGAGGTTTGTGATTGAGGTGAAGACTAAAGGAGGGAGTAAGTATCTCATCTACAGGAGGTACCGAGAGTTTTTCAACCTCCACCAGATCCTCGAGTCCAAATACGCCCCTGAAGACCCCGAGAGACCCGGTCCCAACACCTGCATCCTGCCCACTCTGCCAGGTGAGCGTGTGTCAGATTTCACTATTTCATTACGGCCTGTAGCTCTGAATTTTTTCTTTTCAGATCTGACAGGCAAACTAACTGCAAACACTCACAGTCTCCCAGGTTGCTTTTCCAGCAACATGAATTGTGCCTGAGGCTACCATGCAGGGCTTCAGTGGGTTAAACAAAAACCTCAATCAATTAAACATGTTCCTTAAAAACCCAACTGTGGACTGATGGAGCAAAAGACAAAACTGAAAATAGCTGGTTCTGATTTGTTGCTGTTTTTTAGAGCTCAGCCTCAGGCAGCTGGGGCGGCTCGATCCTGAGCCACATTACCGTCCAGTAAACGCTGAAGGGTAACCTCCAGTTTTCAGACAGACAGCAGCACAGTGCAAAGAAATGCAGCCTCCCTCATTTATTTCAGTGATTTCATCAAAGGCTCCATCAAAACGAAAAAGAAAGAAAACTTAGAGTGGCCTGAAAAACCAGTGAAACCTGGTTCTAATTTGGCAGCAACAGGATGTGATGTCATCACGCTCTGTGTTCAATCAGCGTTTTCATCGGGACGTGCAGCGAGACTCAAACCCTTCATTATTTTAATACAGTGTCTTTTTTCAGGCTGAACTCCAGTTAATGTCACTTAACCCCACCGTTATTCTGATGACTGGTAAAAGTGAGTTAACCTAATTTCGGTTTAATTAAAGGTCAGTTATTAGTGTGTGACGTGTGTTCAGATGCCGACAGTGCAAAAAAATTCCAATGAATCTATTTGTATTTATTAGTGGTAATTAAAGCAATGGTGAGCGATTGATTGACAGTTTGTCTCTGTCATTGCGCTGCATGTACTGTTCTCCCATATTATTGCACTGCAAAAAATCCTTATGATCTCAATTACAGTATGAGTTATGACAGCTGATGCAGGTTGCATGGTTCATAAATACATAAATAGCACACTGGGAACGGTAGATTGGATTATTCGTCTTATCATAAACGCTGTGTTGTCAATCGTATTTTACATTTTAAACGACACTATGGGCATCTAACGGCTAAAATAAGCTTAAATATGAGCAGTGAGCCACCGGTGGGCAGGTCAAAGGTCAAAGCAGTAACACTCAGTGACAACAACGTGCTTGAAAAGAAAATAAGAGCTGGAGAAGAAAAAGATTGTTGTGTAAGATTATTTTTCTTTAGCAGAGGACAAACATGCCGCTGCTCAGACACCTGACCTGCAGTTTACTGTGATTTTAGGGACTTTCAAGCAAATTGTTTGTCCAGTGCTTCTCTCATATCTCTCTCTCTCTCTCTGTATAATTACGTTGTATTAATCATTCCAATGTTTTACCATAATGTAAAGATTCATTATAATAATAATAACAATAACAATAATAATAATCATGGTTGCTTTCTTTGGGTTTAGTTTAGTGAGAATAGACGAGTCAGCGAGGCTACTGTAATTTCCAGTTCCACGGGGATGGCGCTGATTGTGCTGTGTCGGGGTTCTGCTGCTCATCCAACATGAAGGAAACACAACTTTTACTGCATAATTTCCGCCGTGTCATCGTGTAACCTTCACATGCAAAACTCCTTCTGCTCTGCTTCATGCATATGGAGAGGAACAGTCTGGGTCTGTGGTGACAGCTGGCTGAACCCCCCCCCCCCCCCCCCCCCCCCGTGCCTGGAAGAGCTGAAACACATGTGTGCGTAGTATTAAAAGCATCTAGAGTCTGCTGCATGTGTTGGACACAGAGTTAGTCAGATATCTTAAAACCAAAGTTACATCCCTCCAGTTTGGTCCCTCCTGTAAGTATTCAGGAGGATCTAGGCGCGATGGGATTACTTGATGATTAAAAAACACATTAGTTGTGAATACAATCAGTTTAATACTATAATTGCCGATGTAGCCCTTACAGATTTGATTACAATTTAGCTCAAGTTTGTTGTTGTGCATCACTTCCCCATAAATCCAATTCTATTCAAGCCGCAAGGGCATAGTGACGGCAAATTTTAGGAACATGTCGCTGCATAATAATGTGAAGCTTAAGGACCGAAAATGCTGCGTTTGCAACTCTGGTTCTCCAGTGAGACATTTGCCATCCGAAGAGTAACATCTTAATATTTTATAAATTCACAATTGTTGTTGCTCCGTTAAGCATATTGAGTATATTTTTTTTTACATCTTTACAAATTCAGAAACTTCCTTCCGTCAAACTCAGTGAACCTGTCTCCTTGTAAGGTGAAAACATTTTGGAATAAAACTCTTAAAGCGTCATGTCATGTCGTTGACGATTAATATCCTACAAGGTCCGTTTAAAAAGCCTTATATCAGAAGATTGTAATAAGTGAGAATAATCAACAGTGAACGCCATTCAGAATAGTGAGAGAGGAGCAGATGCGTGCGAGGACAGATGAATGCCGCGGGGAAAACACATTCAAAATGATAAGAGAAAACATGCACATGGAGTAACCGGCGACATCCTGTCCTTCGGACTGGGAGATGTAGTGAGGTGCATGTGGTCAGCGAGGCAGATCTTCTACCTCCTGAGTCACGGCTGCCTCAGTAGCTGCAACTTGATACCGAGGTTCGGTGATTTCCTTCCTGAAAATCCAGCCACACCGCAGATGAAACGTATCTCGGCTGCCGTTAGATGATGTATCGTTCTCCAAGCACCTGCGTAGAGTTGGCACCTATACACCCACAGTAGATATTTGTCTGTCGGCCCTGATCTCGGGGTGGTGTTTGATTTTGGGAGGGAGATTATATATCCTAGTGTTCCCGTGGAAATCTCTTCTGCAGGACGCTCTATCGCTCAGCTTGGCAGCTCATCTTTTATCTTCTGCTGCCTTCGCATGCAAAGATGCTTGTTGCTGAGCCGTGAACCCGCTTCTGTTGGGAGGTTTCTTCCTGGTAAAAGGGAGTTTTTCCTCCCTTGACTTTACCCTGTGAAGTGCCACCAGATAATGTTTATTATGATTTGGAGATATACAATAGAAACTGATTTGCTGCTGGTGATTCCTCTCAGTCGGTGTACAGGCTCAAATACGTGCGAACAACATGAAAGTTTGATTGAGTATTTTTTCGACTGGTCACAAACCATCTTACAGAAGTTGAAGTATTTCCAACACCACAGGGGCCCGGCCAACATAATGGAAAGCCTCATCAGGATGACTCCAGTGTTTCTGCTGTGTTTCACTTTCTATTCACGGCCATGACTTAATGATTCAACTCTGGGTCACACTCAGTCTCTAATGACTCTGATCCGCACAGGGATGCCTGAAGATTGAAAGGCAAGGAAATTTGATGAGAGTGGTGCAGTCTTCGCTGACACCCACAGGTAAAGTTTCTCACTTCCTGTTGGCTGCTAAAGCCAGTGGAAACATCCGTGTGGTATAAAGTTGTAAGATGACAAAGACAAAGAGTCGAGTTGCATAAAGAGAAATAAGAATGAGAAAGAGACAATGAGGAAATAAAACCAACGGAGAATGTCTGGATATTTAATAGTCTAAGGTCCAGGGAAGAGAAGTCATTGGTCCATTCAGATGAGCTGTTGTTAAAGGAGATTAAGCGGCGGGAGGAAGCGTCTGGACCGACCGCAATCATTGGCCGTGCTGCTGTGTGTCTGTGTTTGTCCTCTTGTCCTCATCTGCTCGGTGGCTCCAGTTTTATTCTGCAGCTCGTTGTTTTCCCATAAGTCCGTCTGTCTGGGAGCCGCCGTCAGTGTCCGTATCGATTATCGGAGGCTGGAAACCAACATCACCAATAAATTGAATGGGGTGGCTCGGGCCATTGGTTTGGGAGAGATGAGGACAGAGAGCGAGGTCTGTGTGTGTGTGTGTGTGTGTGTGTGTGTGTGTGTGTGTGTGTGTGTAGATTACATATAAATGGATAATCAGACTGCACTGTAATCACACTCAAGTCACAGCGAGATGTATTTCTCTTTCTATCCTGACTCACGGCTTTAGTTTAGTTTAGCTGTCAACGTTTGACTCGTGTTTAACAAATGAAACGTATATTTGGTTTAAAGGTTAAAAGACACATTTACATTCACATTCAAGTTAATTTCTGCATCTCTGCATTAGAAACAAAATAATTAGTCATGTTACAGATACAGTAAAAAAAAAAAAAAAAGCTAAACGCTAACCTCAGCATGCAAACACAAACACAACAACAATGCTAACATGCTGTTGTTCAGCAGCTATCGTGCTTTCCAAGTTCTTCATCTCCGTGCTGTGCGTTAGTATGCTAACGTTTGCTAATTAGCAAATAACAGCTGAGGCCGATGGGAATGTCGTCAGTAATTTAAGTATCTGGACATAAACCTGAGTGTGGGACAAAGTTAAATGAAGACCTGCTGGTGGCGCTAGGTGAAAACTCGGGAGATGACTTAAGTTATTATTTAAGTTATCATAGTTATTATAATGTTTGCCAGACAGTCTGTACAGTAGATGTTACTCACTGTCTGATCTGCAGGCGGCTCTGGAGGAAAATAGTCAGGGAATCACCAAATTCTCCTCATGAACCTCCTTAGTTTGGATTCATTAAGCCGACGTTAGCAGCCAGTGGACAGTATTACTGATCTTTCTAGAGTTACATTTTCAGAGGAGCCTCGTCTGTCTTATCTTCATGGTGCACCTGTGGTGTTGCTTCTGGCTGCCAGAGCTGGATCCGATCCGATCCATTAACACAAGGCCTCTGCTGTTCTCTGATGGCTTCACTCTTTCCTCTGCTGCTGTCTGGCCTGCCCTAAGTGTCTCCTCCTGCCTTTGATGTTTACTGTATTTGCTGTGTGCCAGGCAGTGGAGGGGGGGGGGGGGGGGGCACAGGTACAAATGATTCTTTTATTCTGGGCATTGGCTTTAACCTGCTTAGAGCACTGGCAGAGCGGAGGTCTGTCTCAAAGAGTGTGTGTGTGTGTGTGTGTGTGTGTGTGTGTGTGTGTGTGTGTGTGTGTGTGTGTGTGAGCCACTGGGAGTGGAAGTGCATTTGAAAGTGAAGGTCAAAATCAAATGTAAAGCAAGTATTAAAAGATTTTGAGCTGTTTGTCCACATCAAAATGTATCTATGTATCTGTAATGGCAAAAACAAACAAACAACAGTTTACAGGTTATATCATAGTTTACCAATGAATTTACTTAAAATCTTCCAATTATTGCCGTTGATGCTTGAGTAAATATTGTTGCTGACATGTGACATTGATGTCAAGCTAATGCCTAAACTATATATAAAAAAATTAAAAGAGAAATACATGAAAACTGTGATATTAGTGATTCTTTATTGTGAAATCGTTAACATAAATTCTTCATCTGATTTAAGGCTGTATCTCTCATTGTCACTTGCTATATTGGGAAAGTTCTACTTTCCAACAAACTCTGATTTAGCATCTGCCACTGAGGGAGTCTGCTGGATAATATTAGATCTGATGGGTTTAATTGCACTGCCAGATCTCATCAGGATGGAAGGGGAATAAGAAAGACGGGAGGGAGGAGGAAGACGGAGGGGAGGATGGGGTGATGGGTAGGAGCAGGAGAAAAAAAAATAATTGAAAAGGATGTAGGTCTGTTTGGTCAAATTTGAGCAGTTTTGATTAATGAGAGCTACATGATGGAGAATATTTTAATAACAGAATCACACATTTGTTTCTTCCTTTTTTTGTTTTGTTTTTATTGCTAATTTCAATCTTTCTATTTAATGTTTACTTTATCTGATTACGTCTTTTTCTTCAGTCACACGAACATTGTGTGGGCTAAATTCATCACAGATCTTTCAATATAAAACAAAAATAGAAACTATTAGATTCAAGGTCAAAAGAACATTTATTCAGTGAGGCCCCAGGAGACGGAGAGGTGAGTGAATGATTCATCACTAAGCGAGTAAAGGAGTGAATTTGTGTCTGCGAGTGATTGAGTGAGTTATCGTGCTCAAGAGTGAATGAGGTGAGAGAAATTGAGGGAAGAGAGAGGGCTGAATATTGTGGCTGAGGGTCATTAGGACTGTGCTAAATCTGATTTAACAGCACTGTTAGATGGCTTTGGATGAACTGTTGAGGGCCCTGATTTAGAGCCCGAGAAATCTGTGCTGTGCCTCATCAGGGACTTGGTGTGATATCGAGGATGAAGGGTAATACGATATGTTTCAGGAACCATCCTGAAGGAGTATTTGTCTAGTTAGGGGGAAAAAAATAAATGTAACTTCTGCTTAAAATCTGCCAGTAACTACACATTCTGCTGTGATACATCGTGGTTTTGCAGAAATTGAACAAGTGAACTGACGCCGGGGGCCAGATGCATAAGTGTGGAGATGCAAGACTAGAAGTTTACATACATACTCTTCTCATCAGATTTACAAAACGCTGCATATATATATATATATATATATATATATATATATGGTTCTGTTTTAAAATCTCACTTGCATGGGCGCTAACAATTCTTAACGTCCTCTAACACGGTCACTGCTGCAGTATTTACATCAAATACAGTGTCAGTAATTCATTAAGTCGTCACACGTGTAACTGAGGACAATCTTTAGCTTAGATCTTGAATAAATACCGAGGGAAATGACAAAACTGTTGAAGAACAACAAAAGCAAAAGAAAGTGACAAGAAAAAGAAATAAGAATAAAAATGAACAAACAAGTCATAAAAATAAAGTTGATTTAAAATGATTTAAAGGTGACCTGTGGAGTTTTTCTGTAAAAACAAACGCATTGTGTATATTCTTGAAGGCTAACAAATGTGTCGCAGACTTTTCTTTCCTCGTAAGGCGTTTGCAGAGAAGATTTTCTTCTTTAAAATTTGAAAATTGTGCGCACCATGTTTGTGCTCGCTAGCGGAGTTATTCATCATTCCCTTTGTCGCCACATTGCTAAGTTTCTCGGTGCATTAGCGACTCCGTCAATCAGCTGAGTAGAATGTATATTGCATCGCCCTCGTGCATGTGTGTCCCTGTGCAAGTGTCAAAAACTCCACAGGGTATCTTTACATTTTCTTGGTGTGTAGACTCCAAAAACTGACTCATTTTCTGCTTTGATTTTTACCACTAGACACTGAGCCGGCTCTAGAGAAAACGTCTTTTCGCCTGGTCCTAAGTGCAGTGTGTGTGAGGTTTACACATTCTGCATGTTTTTCCTCCACAAATATTTATGTTTATGTGTGGGAGATGATGTAGGCCTTGATTATACATTATACATTGATTAAAACTCTTGACTGACTCAGTGATTTCATCCCTGCGCCTTTTTTTGTCTTCTTCTTTGTGAACATGTCTCTCTTCAGGAAAAGTCTTCATCGGCAACAAGCAGGAGATTGCAGAAAGCAGAATCCCTGAACTCAACACGTACATGAAGGTAATCGCATTTCATTTTGTGCACAGCGCAGACTACAATTTTGCACAAAGGAAAGAATTGTTGGCATGCTCGGCATCTTCTGCAGTGTGCAGTAGCCTACAACTTGGTGGGCTGAATGATGCTGTAGGTGGATAAGCACTGACTCGGATATTTCAGCAGTAGTTTGCCGATCGAGCTCAACACGTAGGCGTTGCTGCTCTCTTCTCTTTGCTCTGCCCTGTGCCCACATCACGTCTGACTGACTGTAGTTGTGGGACTTTTGACATGTTTCAGCGTTGCTCCATCGCTAAAAACACGATCAGGTTCTCTTTCTCCCACTCACTCACTTCTCTTTTCTGCTTTACTCTCTTTTGCTGCAACCTACGTGATTCTCACTTTGCCACACTCTCTCGCCTTCGCTCGCCTTGCACTTGTAATCTTTCTCGCTTCATCTCCTCTCGTTTCATCCGCTCCTTCCACCCAGCTCGCTCAAATCTCCCACCGCCCGACTTCTCCTTCTCCTCTTCCATCAAACTCCCACTCTCCTTACACCTCTCTTGTATCTCCGCTTACCTCTACCCGTCCACCCTGATCTACCTTTTCTCCCATCTGTCCTTCATCTACACCTTTCTCACACATCTTCATCTGCATCTTTCATCCCATCCCTTTTGACTCCGTCCGTCCCTCCCTTCCTTGTGATCCAACCCCTTTCCAGCTCTGTTGCCTCATTCTCCCTCTCTCTCTCTCTCTCTCTCTCTCTCTCTCTCTCTCTCTCTCTTCTCTCCCAGAGGTTGCTGGGTCTGCCAACATGGTTCCTGCTCGATGAGGCTCTCAGGATGTTTTTCTACCAGACGGAGCAAGACAGCCAGCACCTACCGCGAGCCCTCAGGCGTCTCCGCCCACCTACCCGAAAAGTGTAAGCGCATCTTGCTCACAAGTGCAAAACGGAGGCTGACTGGTAGTAATGCTAAACAGTTAGCTGAACTCCAGATGTGACATGAATCCGTAAACTGTGACTGTGAGACGCCTTGGCATCCAATGTTTTTTTTTTTTTTTTTTTTTTTAATCAGAGCTTCATATCAGAAGAGACAATACTCCAATTATACAAAGTGTTGGAGGGTGCAGAGGTGACAGCCTTGGTGAATTGGGTTTGAAGCTGAAGTACCTGCTATTAATGAAGAAGCAGGTTGTTTGTACCACAAGTTAATTTGCATAAATCTCTTTCTGAATAATAAATCATGTAGGGGTCTTAGTGAAAGAAGCTGAGGCCTTCCAATTTGACCTCTGTGAAAAATCTGAGACATTTTGGTCACTAAGAGGGGAAACTGCCTCCTTTATTGTTTAGAAGTGACCATGATTAGGCTCAATCTTGAGCCATTAGCCTTTTTAGAGCAGCTTTTCTCTGAAATAATTATGTTTCAATGTGAAGGTAGATGGAGCAGATGGGGTGCAGGTTGGATGTGAAGGCCGATGGAAGGAGGGAAAAGACGAGAATGAATTTCCCCCGAAAACATAAAACCTGGAAGTTCTGGAAGAAAACCCCACATAAGCACACGCATACGAATTAGCAACATGTTAAAATGTTAGCTGTGTTGACGTTGTTCGAAAATGTGGTTTTTAACTTTTAACTATGGCTTCGATGACTCAATGATCACTGACTCATAAATTACTGTAATTTTATGATACAGCTAATCTATAATACATGCATTTTACTTCATAATTAACTCCTTACTGCCTCTCGACTTCCCAGCTGTCAATCCAAACAGATGTGTGTGTGAGTGAGAATAAGTACTGGAGGTTAGCATTTTGCTCAAGAGCACTTTGACAGGAAGCTTTTGAAGGAAAGTGAGCTGCTGAAACACCGAACACACGAACATCTGGATGTCTTCAAACACAAGGACACTCAGAGAAATGTTTAAGCAACAATTACCATCTCACTTGAAATGTGTTTGATTGGTTATATAAGAGAGACCTACAGTACATCATCCTGACAGAAGTGGTGCTCTGCATGAACAAAGCCAAAGCTCGTTCACCTTGACTCCCACTCATCGGGATTCTTCCCGGTTCCAAGCTCTCGTCCCCTCCATCCTCCAGCTCATGACCGGGACATTGCTCAAAATTCACCATATTTATGAGGGTTTTAAAGTGGTTTAATGCCTTTCTGAGGGGTCAATGAGCGAGTAGCACGTAGCTTCATCAAGTATTTTAATGCCAGGGTTTGTATAGCAAATGATTGTACAGTTAGATTATGTTTGGAAAAGGCTCTGCTCTTTGAGGGGGGGATAAAGACTCTACCGGGAGAAGTAATCCTCCAAAACAAACACATCTATCAGCATCAGCTCTCATTCACAAAGCTGAGCTTAAAAGTGGTGGAAGTTCCTGCTGCAGTAAACTACATCGGCATGGAGGTGTCAGTTTATAATGACTGTAAACCTGCATGAATATGATTGGACTTCATTAGTCAGCTGGTAACCAAGCAGCCAATGAATGAGCCACTGCTTAGGCATGAATAAAGTGGCTGATTCCAATCAGGTAATACAAGTGAATGCAACTAACACAGCGCTCCGTAAGTCTTTTATCAGAACAAGTGACCTATGTAAGATATACTTTTGAAATAGGTGTAGAAGATTTATATTTTTAGTTACAGTCAAACCACGTGTCTGATTAATGAGAGCATCAGTGGCCTGGAAACTAAGTGGATGCACTAAATATAATGATGGATATAAAGCCAGAGAAAGTTTTATATCTATTTCAGTAAGTCAATACATATTCATTTGCAGATATTTTCAATACATACATTCATGAAAACTTAGATGATGGATGGATCTATGAGACACGTCTAGAGAGTTGCCATCTATCTTGTGTTTGTCATAGTAAAACCGGGGCCTAAAATACAGAACCATTACCCTCTAGCCCAGTGACAGGTGATACAGCTGTGCAACAAGACATAAATATTTTACATCAAATCAAAGCGAGGCTGTCCTGAGTTATGATGCCCCGGTTTGGGAAAGAAGTGCTGCCTGGGCTCCTCCTGTCTTATCCTTACACTCTCTCTGTCGCAGTCGTAAAAGGATGGAGCTAAGTAGCGAGGAGAGTGGTGGAGGTGAAGTTACATAAATTTGGCAGAGAAAAATCCACAGAGACTTTTTTACGGTCTACTTCCTCGTTCATAACGGCCACTGGGGCATCTGATTGGCCCATTCCCCTGTGGTCAGGTTACACCAGTAGGAGATGTGGTAAAAGAGAACTCTTTTAACAGGAAATGATGCAAAGGGAGAATCTCATTACTTCCTCTGCTCTTGCATCAAGCCTGCCTTTATTTATACGGACATAAGATCAGTTTTTTGGCATATGAATTGTACAAGGAACATTGCTATTTCCTCTTTCGAATGTTGCTTCACATTTGATTCTCTCATTGTCCTAGAAAACCAGTTGCATTTTGTCTCATAGGTACAATACGTTACAGTAAACACCATGTTTTTTTATGATGAGGTTTTTTTTAAGAAGCGTTTCCTCTAAACTTTGAACTTCTGGCTGTTTTTTCTTGCTATTAGGAGTTTTATTATTCCATACTTTTTACAAAGGGCTCTTACATTTTTTTGTGTGTATTTTGTGTTCGTGCATTAGAAAAATAACACTGATTAAACTTAAGTATAGTATCTCATAACAACCCTGTCTTCTAGAATTTACGTTCATATACACGTTCATGTACAACGAAAGGTTTTTTTTTAATGGATGAAGCGCTACATTTTTTGATAGCAGTCGTCAGGAGAAGGTTTCGCATCGTACAAAGTGCACAACTGTCACACCAGAGGCTGCGGTTCACACACACCCTCCTGTCTGTGGTTGGGTTTAGGCAACAAGAGCATTGTTGGTTAAGATTAGGGGAAAGATTGTGTTTTCTGGATCAAAGTTTAAACTGACTGACAGACTGACATTAGCATCTCCTCAGCCGTGGCTAGCATGACTAAAATACACAGATTAACTCTGACAGGAGCTGTAATTTACAGAAAAAATTTCAGACATCTAAAAGCCTTAAATTGTCCAATTTATGTCGCTTCAAGGGATTAATGCGTCCGTCGCACCTGCAGACAATGTTCACTTAAATGAGAAATCTTGTCTCTGTCTCTGTTTGTCTTTTAGGAAGACAGTCAAACCAAAGATGGACCTCTTCTCCTCCCCCAGGGCGGAGGTATGTGTAGTTCAATTTTTTGTTGTTGTTGTTGTTGTTGTTGATGCTTTGGTTACAATCTCCATGGCGACCCACAGAGTAACAACTTCCTAGTGAAAAACCACACAGATTGGACTACATCATCCCGAGAAATACGTGTCAGCACCCTCGGTGTGTGACTGCATGTCATGACACACACACACACACACACACACACACACACACACATACATACACACACACACACACACAGACACACACACACACACACACACACACATACAAATACACTGTCCACGACTGCATTATTTTGTCGGTACTTTAAAACTCACACGAAAAACAAAAACAATATTCACAAACTCATGGGACAAATCAATGAGCACGACTTCATTCGTCAAATTCTGTGCCACACTTTTCCTCCTCCCTCTTGCCTGTGACCCCGTTGACCTCATCAATGGTTCCCGCCTCGCTTCCCTTCCTTTAATAATTTCTGTATCCATCTCTCCTTTCATATTATCCTCCCTCTCCCTCCTTGCTCCCCCCTTATCCTCCTTTCCCCACCCCTCGCTCCCCTTAAACAACCCTTAAGTTTGTCCTTGTTTCCCTTTCCTCTCCCTCTGCGTCTGTCCAAGGTTGTGACCATCTCTCATCCCTCTCTCCCCTCCTCCTCCTTCGCATCCTCTCATTTTTATTCCATTCACACGCTCCTCTCCTTAATAAAAGGAAAAAAGAAACAGTTTGTGTGTCTCTTTGAGGTTTTCTAGCTGGTGTGGTTCAGGTCCAGGAGAGGGAATACAGTGAGGTCAAAGGTTGAAGTGGTAATGACTTGCCAATTAAACTCCCCAAGGAGCCAATAAAAGGTGTTTGTTTTTTGTGTGGTCAGCACAAGCCTTGACTCACCTTTTAACACACACACGCATACGGTTGTACCTGTACTATACTTGTGAGGACTCTTCTTGACATAACTACCTATTTTTAACCATCGCAGCTAAATACTTAACCCCCGACCCCAAACCCTGCACCTTCAAACAGCCCATTGAAGGCGTGAATAACATCCAAAATGTCCTCACTCTTAAGGTCTGAAACTCAAATTGGTCTTCACAAAAACAGAAGTACAAGAGCACAAACATGTAACCTTGAGAGGCAGCTGGATTTCTTACAAGTGAGAATCCATCTTGCCGAGCTCCAAGCTATTCGCTTGTGGCTAACAGGAATTAGGTGGTGAGACGACGGCGAGAAGTGACTGTTCGTTTGTAACAATGGCGGCTCCTAAAGAGATCAGTGTAGATGCTATAGCATCAGTTATGTCAGAACTGGAGAGGAAAGAACGACACAGAAGGCTTCTCTCGATGGGTAAGATGTTTTCGCTTTTCTCCTGATAAAATTTGATTTAGAGTTTGATTCTCCGGTGGTTGTGATGAAAATGGGAAGGATGCAGAATCTGAAACAATTAACTGATTAATTGAGATATTAACCATCAGATTAATCGATGATGAGACTCTAACTCATACTGTATTGGCAGTTTATAAAGCTCATTTTAGGGAAGATTGTGTGTGTGTTTGTGTGTGTGTGTGTGTGTTTGTGTGTTTGTGTGTGTGTGTGTGTGTGTGTGTGTGTGTGTGTGTGATGCAGCTTTGCTCAGTTTTGTAAGTGACTCTGTCTCCAGTGAGTACAAGCTATAATGTGAGCACATGTCTGCAGGTGATGTGTGTGTGTTTCTGCAGCTCACGAACTCTTGCGCTTTATCCCTTTGCAAAAGTGTTTAACTTGTGTTTTAACCTCTCGCTCTACACAGAAAAACAGTAAACTGCAACAAACACAGCGTATCGCTCCCCGCACACTCCACTGGTCTCTTGATTGCCAAACTAAGAGCAACAACTCCATTTTACTCTGTCCTCGCTCTCTCTCTCTCTCTCTCTCTCTCTCTCTCTCTCTCTCTCTCTCTCTCTCTCTCTGCCTCCCCTCTCTCCCACACAAAAGTAAAACACTGGTGTACTCTACTCACGAAGCTGCCAGCCTACTCACCATTTATTTTAGCTCTTTCTCTCTGGGAAAAATGAGCGCTCCTCTGTGTGTTTGTGTATGTCCTGCTGTGTGTTTTTCCAGCACAGGAAAAGTGGCTGTTAAACTCTGTACAAACAATGATCAATGGCTGGTCTGAGCCTGATGGATAAGAGGAGAGCGCAGGCATTTGTCACAGTAGAGCTGGTGCAAGCGTTAGCGTTTACGCTACGACACTTCATTCCACTCCACTTAGTATTAGCTCAGGCTTAGCCCCACGCAGCGCGATGAGTAATTGTTGGCGGTGGCGCTATGAGCTTCAAACAAGGTCAATGGGACAGGCTGCTCTTGGTGAACATGAGCTTTTAACGATACACAAGCTTGAGGGTAATTTGTCTGATGTGAAAAATTGGGGAGAGAAAGACTGAAGACTCAGGAACAGACAAAGGAGAAAAAATTAGGTGACAGGATGTTAGAGAGGTGAAAAGATGGAGCGCAAAAATGAGAGACGAACACCCATAGAATTAGAAAATTAAAAATCAAGCAGGTCCTGAACCGACTGAGGCTCAGCTCTTCTTTTGCAGTGAGAGCCATTAAAGCAGAAATTAGATCCTATTTTAGATAAAGACCTACCTGTGAAAAAAAAAGCAGATATGCAGGTTCGCTTAGTAAATCTCCTCACCAGGAAGAATTATGACCGTACTTCTACTACTTTCACTGTATTATGAAGTGAAATTGTGCAGTAGACGGTTCATTACATGGATGTGAGCCATTATGACGACGTAACTGTAGATTCAGCAGGGTGGATACTGGAGGTGTATTCGAGACCAGCAGTGTCGGTGGATGTGTTTACACATTGAGTCTGAACAATATAAAGTGCAAGGTGATGAAATTGATGTCATGAGATTACATAAGTTTTAATGTTTGTTTCTCTTTCTTTCATTCTTTTCTTCCTCTACTGTATTTTTAAAGAAACACTTAATCATTTGATTCATAATTCTAATGTAAAAGGGAAAAACACACAGAGAATAATGACCCAACTCTGCAGCTCTACAGAGCTTTGTAGCCTCCTTTGGTCTCACAGCACATTTATTATATGGTTCAGTCTTATTACTCTCATCAGACCTGTTTCCAGCAGCAGCAGCAGCAGCAGCAGCAGACAGGTGTTTTCAGCTGAACCCATTAAACCCACTCTCCCCTACCTGCCCATCACCAAGCAGCAGAGAGACACATTTAGCAGGTAGCCAGTGAAAAAAAAAGTGAAGCATCTAGCAGCGTAAGAGCCAGATATTTTCCACAGTTAGCGGAGAGCAAAACTGAGCACTTAATTTTGTCAGGAACTTTTTCTAAAAGCATTGTACAGTAATTGTCGCTTAATGTCTGCCAGATGGGTTAAAGGGACTGATTGTTGCCAAATAATCAATTGGTGAAGCTTGAAATTTGCCAAAGAAATGGAAAACGAGGTAGTAATACAAGTGTTTTAACTGCTTTCACCAAGAAATAACCTCCATTTAACTGCATGAATCAGGTTTATCTTATGTAGTGTTATGAAATGCACCCTCTGATGTTTTCATCTAACTAACATTCATGCAAAATGTCCATGATTTGAAGGCAGGTTTTGAAATCAAATACCTAGATAAGAACATGGGATTTTGCTAATGCCCAAATACATCCTGCTTTGTGTGACAGCCGAAAAGCAGGAGTGACCTCCACAGATATATACGCACAACCTCTGCTCATTCTTCTATAAATATACATGCATATCCTCCTATGATCCTTCACTCCAGGCCCTCAAGGAAGTGGGCCATCTACTTAAAAAAATACACTTTCATTAAACGTCAGGGAGAGAGGAAAAAAAAAAAACTCAATTCTCATCTCCTCCTCCCTATTGCCAGACTAACGAGCTGAAGGTTTAACAAGCTCATTAAGGCGGGGTCGGCGCGAGTCTAATTGTACCAGATGATTGCTCCTGTGGCTGGATGAACCCAAGGGCTGTGTGGCTACATTTAGAGACCAGCTCTTCTCTGGGCGCCCAAGTGCCTGCCCTGGATAAACTACAGCGTATATATATAGTTAGAGGAGACAGAACGGTCTCTTTGTTTGCTTAGCATGGCTGGTCAGATTACAAAAACGTAATTGAGGCTATTGGATTTCAAACATTACAGAAGACAGATTTGTAGGGATGCTATCTGTGGCTGCATTGCATCCTGGTCTTTTGATACTGCTGTGGGTAGGAAATTGGTGTCTTTTGGCTTTTTCTATGATAGATGTCATCCTGCATGATTGCAATAGCAAAACTTACAAATAGTTTTTTTACGACACAAATATGGAGGCGGTAATTCAGAGGTATGAAACCTAGGTATGTGGCCAGATCTGCAGAATGTAATTATTTGGCACCACCACTACTTCTGTGATCAAACCAGTTTGCAATAATACTCAGCTACACATTGTTAGCATTAATAGCTGTTTACTTATCGGTCTATAAAAAACATAGTGAGTTCAGCATCAGACTTCATTCTTTTTCTCACTAAGAGCTGTTGTTTTCCTTCAGTTAACTGTCTGTTCACTTTCCGATAGCGAGTCAGCAGCACTGCTCAGAGGACGAACCTCTTGTCTTGTAATAGCGACGATGGCTGAAGCTCTTGGCAAGACTAGCAAGTTAACAGCTGTTCGTGCTAATGTTAGCTATGTAGCAAAAGCAAAACTTACAGATAGCTCCTTTGAAGCCTCAGCACACATATGGTATACCCTCACAGGTGATTTCACAACAGTGGACTCCATGTGTATTGACATCTTGCTAACTGTACTGTTAGCATTGTTTCAACTGTACACCTTTGATATTCTTATTAGTTGAAAGAATCAAGTAATAATTAATAATTCACAACATAGCTTCGAGCAGAGGTCTCATTCACCAAAACAGGGTTGGACAGGGCCTTTAATTAAGTCCTTCTGCTCTGGTGTTGTGCTAATTGACGACTATTTACCTGGCTGATGAAACAGTTGACCAGTTAGAGCTTTTAATTAAAACTGGGATGTCATTTTTCATACAACCAGTAGATACATTACATTACATTACCTAGCTGCATCCATGTGAAAATGAACTGCTCCCTCATGTAGTAGCCATCAAAGCGTCTGTGTCAATTAAAGATGACATTGGTGGGATACATCACTTCCTACTGATTGATTAGAGCAAAACTAAACAAAATACGAGTCCCTCACAATCAGATAGAGGCTAATACGTGATGTCAGGCCGAATGAATGAACTTGGCCTGTCACAGATTTTGAAAATTGATAAACAGCGCACTGATAGCATACACATCCTGGTTTGGATTTATTTATTCCCCCCTTCTTCTTCACTGTTTACACCTTTTCAGTCATCTCGTGTGAGAGCTGATGAACTGAACGCCTCTTTTTACGCTGTTTATGCACACCATACTTATACAGTCAACTACTGCATCGCCTATAGAACTGAGTTGTTATGATCACTCATCAATTCAGCTCATTTTATTAGTTGGCTAAAGTGTTAGTAGAGAGAGATGAAAAAATAATAAATTGGATGAAAGACATCGCCTGTAATAGAGACAAGGGGAGAAAGACAAATAGAAGTAAAGGGATAAAGAGGTGGAACAATGATGTTGAGGAGATGGAGACAGGGAGGGAGAGATGAAAGGAGGTGTAGAGGGAGGGGGAATTGCTTTGTCACATCATATTTGGTGTTTGTCTTGGAGATAGTAGTTTATCTCATCCAACACATTTTCACATCATCTATAAATTACAGCCAGCGGCGGGTCAACACTATAATAAAACAGTGTCTGGAATAATGCATAAAAAGTAACAGCCTTGAAGTCAGAGAGAGAGAGTGTGTGTGTGTGTGTGTGTGTGTGTGTGTGTGTGTGTGTGTGTGTTGTGTGTGTGTGTGTGGTGTGTGTGTGTGTGTGTGTGTGTGTGTGTGTGTGCGTGCGCGCGCGCGCATTAGTATTTGAGTGTGTGTGTGTGTTTCCATAGGGTCAGGGTAATCTCAATAGATTGTTAATCCAGCTAGCTCCCTCACTCCCCAGCTTCATTAATCTGCCACCAGCCTCTGTCTCATTTTTTGTAGGGACACACACACACACACACACACACACACTTGTCAGCAATTTCAATTTAATTTATTTATTATTTATTATTGAGGGATTTCTTTCAAATCTGGTACAAACATTCACTTGGACTCACAGTTGAGCTGATTCGATTTTGGTAGTCAAAGGTCAAGGTCGCTGTGACTTGACAAAACTCTTGTTTGGCCTTGTGTTTGCCATATCTCAGGAATGCCAGACTTACAATAATACAATACAATGCTAACATGCTGATGCTAAGCAGGAATAGTGTTTACCTTGTTCACTTTGTTAGGTTAGCGTGTAAGCATGCCAACATTTGCTAATTAGCACTCAATGTCAAGTGCAGCATTTGATGGGAAAGTGATTCATTTTGCAGGTGTTTGGTCATGAACCAAAGTATCAGACAGTTAAAAATTTCAACCTGATGTTGGCAGCAGAAGAAAAGTCAGCGAATCACCAAGGAGATGACAGTTCATCCTGAGGAGGACATTGTTTTGTCTCTTTCTCTCAGTCTCTCTCTCACACACACACACATTGACAGCAGACCTGTCAAACTGGCTAAAAACAACAACTCATACATGTTTATTTGCATACAAAGGAGGGAAGTGAGATCTGATCACTCACTCACTCACTCACTCACTCACTCACTCACTCACTCACTCACTCACTCACTCACTCACTCACTCACTCACAGAGTCACTGGCTGTGAAACAACCGCGTGAAGACGGCAGTGATCTATCAGCCCTCTGCACCCCTGCGCCTCTGTTTAACTTTCACTTTTCTTATCTCCTCCTCCTCATCTCCCTCCTCTTCCTCCCCCTCTTCTTCACCTCCCTCCCACTGCTTTAACCGCTCCTCGTCTTTTTTTCTTTTTTTTTGGTTTTGCCGTTCCTCTCTAATTCTCCAGCTCTATTTCAGTTTTACCATCTCTTGCTCTCCTACTGTGGTTTCCTTTCTTTCTTTCTTTCTTTCTTTCTTTCTTTCTTTCTTTCTTTCTTTCTTTCTTTCTTTCTTTCTCTCTAAGCTTCAGTTGATGTTGATAACACAAACTTGTGTGTGGGTGAGAGTGTGCACATATGTTTGCTTTTGGCTCAACATGTGCAAACCGGATTCAGCTTATTGTCATTGCACAGTACAAGTAGTAGTACAGTGAAAACATTATTGTCTCTTATGTGTTTATGTGTGTGTGTGTGTGTGTGTGTGTGTGTGTGTGTGTGTGTGTGTGTGTGTGTCTGTAATAGGCTACTTTATCATCTGTCTTTTGGAGGAGTCTCTGCAGACGACCAGAAATAGGTTTAAAGCATCGCTAATGACTCTACTGAGCTCTACTTTAAATGCAAATTCATCTCTGCCTTTTATTCCAGACACACTCATGCCAACCAGGATGGCCAAGCATCCAACCCCCCCCCCCCCCCCCCCCCATACACACACACACACACACTTTTGCATTGCAGTGGGGCGTCTCCTCAGGATCTATCACTGCTCGTACATGCTCTTTACTTCATCCCACACACACTCTCCCACACACACGCACTTTACTTAGATTCACAAATACTCAAGATAGTACCAGCATTTACAGCATATGCTGCATGCATGTATGTATGTGTGTGTATGTACACACTCAGGAAGGTCACATGGTCATGACGCAACTCATTTAGATGTTTCACCGTTTAAAATCGTTAATCGAACAAATAACCAGCAGCTTTTACTGGTTCCAGCTTCTCAAATTTTTTTGTTTCTTTTATCACTGTCAGTTCAGTATCTTTAGATTTTGGGCAGTCGGCCACAAAAACGAAGCTCTGGACCTTTTGACCTTGGCATATGTCACTTTTTCAGGCATCTCATGAAAATCTATTTGATAATTAATGATGAAAATAATCAGTAGTTGCAGCCTTAACTCACACACAGACACATGCACATACACACACCTACACCTACAACACTATTACATATTGTCAGCAAGTACAGTATCTGCTCCACACAAACACACAGGCTGAGCAGCTGCCTAACTGAACATGTGAAATGATCCTTCTCTCGCATCCCTTCATCCCTTCTTTCCCCTTTTCCTTGTATTCCTTCTTTCTCCCTCTCTTTTTCTTTCTGTTATACACACACACACACACACACACACACACAAAGGTCTTCTTACACTCCAAACTTGACTCCTTTTTAGCGTCAGTTATCTTTTTTTGCTCTGTCTTCATTCTTGTCTTTTTTAAGCATCCCTTCTTTCTGTCTCTCTTTCTCTCACTTACATTCTCACATGTTATTTTCCAACTGGGAAAAGTGTGTTAAGTCTTACCTGTCCGCTCTCACCGTCTCGTCTCTCTTTGTATTGAGTGTGTCCGTCTCTCTCCTCTCTTTCCTCTTGCCGCTCACTGACTTCTGTGTGTGTGTGTGTGTGTGTGTGTGTGTGGTTTTTCTTTGTGTGTGTGTGTGTGCGTGCGTGCGTCCTAGGCGATGTTTGACTTTCGCGGCAACAGCAAGGCGGAGTTGAACCTGAAGAGGGGAGAGGTGATCTTCCTGCTGCGACGAGTCAACGCCGACTGGCTGGAGGTAAGAGCAGAGAGAGATAGCGAGAGTGGGAGAGGGGAGGGAGGAGAGAACAGGAGAGAGACAGGGGGAAGGAGGGAGAGAAGGAGGGAGAGAGAAAGGTAGAGAAGGAGGGAGGGAAAGAGTAGGAGAGTGGAGGGCAGTGAAAGATGGATGGGGAATGAGAGGGAGGGAGGGATCTTGATTGGGATGGTGGAGGGGAGGGAGGAGACGGGGGAAAGAGGGGAGTGATGGAGGACAAGAGAGGGAAATGGCAAAAGAAATGGAGAAAGGGATCAGAAAGGAGAGAGGGAAAGAAGGAAAGAGGGAAAGGAGGAGAGAGGTAAAGATCCTATAAAAGAAAGAGGAGAGGAAGAAAGATGGGAAACAAAGATAAAAAGTGAGCAGATGAATGAAAAGAGACAGAATGAAAAGAGAAGTTAGAAAATGAGGAAATTAGAAGGAGATTTTGTTGCAATCTGAAAAAAGATGGCCAAAATTATATGGACATTTTGTCTTCACCACAAGACACTGCACGGACCTCGGTCCTCATGCAGCCCAAAAACTACACCAGCATACTGTGCACGTGGAGCGTACCTGCAGACACCTGCTGTCGTATCCGTCGTGCACGTCCACGGGTCGGTTTATATGAACTTATGAGGTTGTAAAAACAAAGATTCTCCCGGTTCGATGTAGGAGAAGTTGACTGGCCTGCACAGACCCCGTCTGACCTTGACCCCGTCTGACGCCTTAGAGATGAACTGGAACAACGTCAGTGCCCAGTCTCACTAACGCTCTTGTGGCTGGATTCCTGCAGCCACAGATCCAGAGTCAGTCTTGCAGAAAGCCTCCCCCAGAACAGTGGAGGTCGGTATAGCTGCAGATGCATGCCCATGGTTTTGGCTTGACATGTTCACAAATCCCATGGATGTGATACTGTTTAGGTGTCCAACGCATACAGTACATGGAGTGTATATTTCCATTTTGCTTTATTTAATCATCTAATTTAAACAAAATATATAATATAAAATGTAATATATATTTATAAATCTTTTTTATTGAGTGTCTTTATCTTGCCAAATGTTTCAAATTGGCAAAGGAAATACACAAAACAGTTCCTTCGCAAGTTGCAGCAGCCAAAAAGTTAATTACAGAATATAATAAAACTTAAAAAGAAAATTGTGTCATCCCCACAGCAGCAGAACAGTACAGTGACCACAAAGTACCGTAACTAGTGTGATTGGAGGTGCCCTGCTCCAGTTTCCTTTACAGGAACAATTACTTAATGAACAAAATGTCCTGATTACACACTGCGAGTGTCACGTGTATGTCGTTGCTATCCAAAAAGGGGATGTGGGACATTTTTAATTAGCTGCTCAACATAAAAACGCAGCAGAGGAACATCGGTGCAGGCAAATAGTTGTCATAGAAATTCTGCTTTGTCACAGAGCACTTAAAGAAAGGTCAGGAAACGTGTTTAATGAAAATGTGTGAGGTGTTGAGATGGAGTGTGAGAGAGAAGCCGGGAGTGGGTGAGTGGGAGAGAGAGAGACGAGGTGGACGCTGATGTGGTGGGAGAGAGGGAGAGTGAGAATCAACACTGATGGAGGAGGAGGATGCACTTATCCTGCCCTTAGCTTGCTACAGAGATCCTAAAAATCGTAACAGTAAAAGGCTGATAATCTATTTATTCTTATGCAACACTGCAAACACTATCTCGTTGTTCTTTTTTGGCAATTTGCATCCACCCTAGTAGTCTTTTTTGTTTGGTTTGGGATTGGGTGAGGTTAATGCAACACTTAGAACTTGTGAAAAGTTGACTGGGTGCCTTTGAATTAGTCCGTAGACAGAGTGGCTGTGGGTGGCAAACGTGACAAATCCAACTGGCAGACTGGCGCATCAAGGTAAATGTTTCAAATGCACCAAAGAAGCGAGACCTCGACAGTTTCAGGATTCCCGGAGGAAATGAGAAACGCTTTGATCAGTAGCGGCTGCAGAGCTGCCAGTGAGAAACTGACTTCGTCTCCAGACGCTGCAGTGATGCAGATGAAGGTTTTTCATGACATTACTTCACTAGAGTGATATTAACCAAACAAACGAAGAGCTCGGGGTCATGGGTTTGTGTTTTCTTGGCATCCAGAGTCGAAATAAAAACACACTATTAAGTTGCATCATGGGAAGTGTAGGATGCCATACTAAGGGACTACATGTCAGGATATATTGGCCTCAGTTGTATTATTTTTGACCATTAATTTGTGTTTCTCAAGGTGCCCAAGTTTTTTATTTTGAGTGCAGGTCTGCTGATTGTTTCTCATGAATCTATTTCAAACATCATTGCATTCTTTTCAGCTGCTAAAAAATGATCAGAAAATAAAATCTGTCCGTTCCTCCCTCAAATCTTTATTTGCAGTAACTTTTACAACATCTTTACAACTAATGCCTTTGAGTTGCAGCATGAGAAACTTTAGATGCTTGAATTGTATAATTTCACACAATTTAAGCAGCGCTTGACTAAACAGGGTGAATGTACGACATCTCAGGAGCGACGGGATGTTCTCATCTCTTTTCTGTAGCCCAAATTATACATTCTGGCCCGGTAAGATGGCTGCTTCCTTTCTACATAAACTGTTGCCTCGTTCTGCTGAAAACATGTGAGAGTGCTGGATGCTTTATGAAATAGTCTCTGCATGTGTTTTTGCAGACTGAACAGCCTCAGACACCTGGGGTGTAGTAAAAAAAAGGCTGTATGGTTGTGTCGAGTGCTTGTAACATCAGCGGCATATTATGAATAGGCTAATTAGTCAGGAAAACTCGTCTCCAGATGCACCTCCATGCTGCTTTTCTTGTTTCTCTCCTTTAAATCACCAACTCGTCTCACCGTCAGCTCCTTATCACAGCGTCCTCCGAGACCCTGACGGTTTATCCTCTCCTTCTCTTCTGTTGCGTTCTCCTCAGGGCACAGTCAACAATCAGACAGGTATTTTCCCAGAATCCTTTGTGAAGATCATAAAGCCCCTCCCAGAGAGTGACTCAGAAGGTGATGGTGGAGGCCACACCTACAGCTGTCTGCGCTGCTTCCTGCTCACCCCCTCTGGGGTCGACACCAGGTCTGTGCTGTGTGTTTGTGAGTGTCTGTGAGTGTGTGTGAAAGTAGATTTGAGATTTGATATTCAGATTGATGTGTCTGACGTTACACTGAGGATGAGTTGAGTCTTAAAGACAAAGCGATGATTTCATGCTTAGGTTTCTGGATCCACATACTTCCAGTGACCCCACGACCCCAAGTTACAATCTAAACCTTCTACTGTGTGGACGTCATAAGCAACCGGACAGATTGTGGGGAAAATTGAGTTTGTAGTAACTCAAGCTTCTCTTCTCTTTAAGTAAATGTTCGCCAGACGTCAGGACGGATGTGATCGACTGTAGTTTTATCCAAACTAGCGCTAAAAAGACCTTTTTAAAGGTTTAGATTGTAACTTGTTTTCCCTCGAGTCAAAAAAGTGAATCATTCCACCTCAGTTCAGCTGTTGAATTGTGATTGTGCGAATGCTGCGCACAAAGCAATTCTACACTGTTGATGGAGTTTTAAATCTTAACTGCCTTCATTCAGATGTGTGTGTTTGTTTGTTGTTTTTTTATTTTATCAAACTGTTAAAACTTTTATTGAATGTGCTGGTTAAATCGCTTGTTACACATCTGGTAACATTTGAGTGTGAATTCAATTGCATCGATGTGCTTTAAGGAGGTGACTGTGTTGCTCCTGTTTGCAGAGATGTGTGTGTACAAGAGGCCATCACCATTCAGCCAACGTACAAGGAGTTGCTGTCTCGTATGAGGTGGGTCTGTCCTTGTGAAATAAATGTTGCCTCAGATTGTTTTCTCACCTTCTTTTCACTTATTTCGTTCTGCTCAAGTGGAAACTCGAGGCTTTGATGGACATTTAAAATCGTGTGTTTTACATCCTCCTTTTATTGCATTTACACCCAGGTGGGAATTAATGATTGAGAGGAAATGTGAGAATCATTTTTTGGGGGTGTTAAGAGTGGACTGTTGTTTAGTTGTGCAGGGGGGGAAATGATTGTATGTGAGTTCACACCTCCTGGTGAGCCCCCAAAAAAATGTGATAATGGAATACAAAGCTGACATATTTGATGAAAGCGTGGAGGGAAAGTCAGTGGAACATTTTGCATGTAAACCATCACATTTTATCATAATCACTTTAACAATCTTATACGAACCTCAGTTTCCCGCTTCTGGTTCTCTGTGCCGTCAGTGACAAATTACTAACTGCTGAGTGCTAACCTTTAACCTCTGCTTTGTGAAGCATTATTGAAGTGTTTGACCTGTTTCATCAAAGTCTTTTCAACAGATTTGGCTTTAAAAAATTACGATTCAAATCATGAATCAGAGCTTTTTGTTCTCGAGTCCGTGCACAGCGGAAAAACATTTTCTTATCTGGTGTTTCTTCCTGAGATGTGCTGATGATCGAAGGTGATTGGTGACCTTTGTGCGTTTCCCCTCCCTCACTAGTTTGTGTTTGAGGTTTGCAGTGAACAAGGATGAGTAGAAGTCCATTAAGTCACCAGCCTGCAGTGAGCGACAGCATATTTCTGCACTGCAAACCTGCAAATTGCCAGTTGCCAATCATCAACTGCTCGTCAGATTCGTTCCTGTAGGACCTCCGACCCCCCCCCCCCTCCCCCCCCCTCCCTTCCCACTGCACCACCATCACCGGATGCATATGGTCATTACACTATCATATCTGCTCTTCCCTGTCTTTTTTTTTCTCTTTCATTCTCCCTCTCCCTCTATCTCTCATTATCTGGTAATTTAGATAGGTGAACGCTACGATGATTACCCCTCCCCCATTCATAATCAGTTCATTTCCGCCGCTTATCTGCTCATTATTGTTTTTCTGTGTTCAGGCATATTGTGCCCTGGAGTAAGATGGATGAGACCCTGGTCCTGAGTTTTAATATGGCTTAGCACTGATAGAAGTGGGGGGGGGGGTATGAAGAGATGGGGGGAGTAGAGGGTGGTGGAGGAGGAGGAGCAGGAAGATAAGAATCTGAGAAGAGAGTGAAGCAACTGCAGACATCGCCGAACTACCTGCTTTACATAATGTAGTAAATAAATATACAATAACCTGTTTCAACTATAAATGAGACTATAATGGAATAAAAGGAATTCATGTGATAAACTGTCAGATAGCGTCACATCACACTGGCGTGTGATTATTACTGATTTGGTTTCTCCTCATTATCATTAACACATCCTATCATTAACATTATTACTCTGACACTCCATCACACTATCCATCCGTGATCAGCTGGTACAAGCAGAGAGAGAGAGAGAGAGAGAGGGAGAGAGGGAGAGAGAGAGAGTCTCTCCAACGATGCTGCTGATGCTTCTGTTATCAGCTCTGCCAAACACTATTATATTTGAGTCTGCATAGTGTGTAATCATATATATTGTTATCATATCATTAAATGTTCATTATACAGTAGTGTGAAAGATAAGATAATCCTTTATCAGTCCCACAGTGGGGAAATTTGCAGTGTTACAGCAGCAAAGACAGTTGACAGTAGTGGACAGTGCAAAGAAAAGAAAACTGCAAAATGAGAATAGATAATAATAATATAATAATATGTACAATTAGATATGTAGCTGTAACAAAACCAGCAGCAGAAAAGGGATTTTGGTGGTTTTACTGCTACTGAAATGTCTATGTGGAAGTTTTCTATAGTAAATGCCACTTGTTTCTCCATGGCTGGTGGCAGGAAGTGACTGAATCTGTCTGTGCTTGTCCTTCATCAGATGTAATACTTCGTCACGTTGTGCCTCCAGGAGGCCAATCGAAAAAACTCATAAAAGCTGTGACTGTCTCTCATTTCAGTTTTTTTGCTCTTAACTAATTCCTGCAAACAAACGTTAGTTAGAGTCTGTTTCGTGAAAAACACTGACTTTAGAGAAGGTGTTGCAGTTGTCAAACTTCCTATCTGTACTTATTACCCATTTCCTTTCATCCAGCTCATGTTTTCTTGGTGATAATTCTCACAGGCACATTTTTAATTAAACTGTAATATATCAACAAAAGCCATGCCGGGCAGTCATTTCTTCCACTGGAAAAATTGTGCAGGTCTTCCTTCTAATGCTGGTCTCAACATTAAAGTACATCAACCATTTAATATAAAAGAAACATATAAAAAGCAAGTTTATTCTCGTAGAACAATGAGAGCCACGCACATTAATAATAAAATAACAATAATGAATAAATAAAGAAAGACAAAATAAGAAAATACAGAGAGGTTGTTGCTTTTTGAGCATGTTGAAAGCTTCAGTTCAGTTGGGCTCTCGTGCTTTTCTACATCTACATTGACATTTAGTCATTTGGCAGATGCTTTTATCCAAAGCGACTTACAAGTGAGTGACATCACTAGAGCTCCGGTGCAGCAGGAGAGCTACATCTAGTCAGTAAGTGCAAGGAGATCAGGTAGAAGAAGTGCACAGTAAGAGCATAACAAGAACCTCAAAAACTTTATTCTAATTTATTTACAACATGTAATGATTATTTATTAAAGTTATAATTTTACATGAAACAACTTTGACCTCTTTTTAGTTCCTTTTTAGACATGGTCAAACTTAAATGTTTTGTAACTTCTTCAATCTCTGTTTGATTGCATTGGCTCAAATCTGAGTCTGACTGCTGTGATTTCATGAACTGAAAAAAAAGAAAAAAAAAAGAAAAAAGGGAAACATGTCTGAGGTTGAAACTGCTTGAAAACACCCAGAGTCTGAAATCCCTGTCTGCCTGTCCGTGTCTCTCAGAAACGTCTTCAAGGAGGAAGACGTCACCCTGAACTACCGTGACCCCGAAGGCGACCTCATCCGTATCCTCGACGACGAGGACGTCCAGTTGATGATCAGGGAGAGCAGAGGTCAGCAGGGTAAAGTCAAGAGACCTGTCAATCAGTTTCCGTGGGAGCTGCACGTGACCATGGCCTCTGATCTTTCAGTTTACAACACCGAGGCCTGAGAGAGAAGCAAAGTGGAATTCAATGGAAGTACAGAAGACAGTTAGTATTTAGTTCTTGAACCCACGATTGATGTTGTAACTGTTGCCTGTGTCTTCACTGTTGTGCCAGTTAACGGTCAATGCATTTCACTTAGTAATAAACTAATTTAATGACACTTTTACACTTTGCATCCTAGTTTTGTTTTTATTGGAAGTTGTTGCTTTCAGCTGCTGAAGGCCGGAGAAGTGTACAGCCTGCTGTATGCGATGTGAGCGTGGGAGCCTCAGGGTGAAGAAGACATCACATACAGAACATTTCAAGTACAGCAGGAGTACGAACAAATGCAAATAATGTAGCTACAAATAAAAGCTTTTTAATTTATACAGCAAAACATATTTGCTGGTTCCAGCCTCTCCAATTTGAGGATATGCAGCTTTTCTCTGTCGCATATCACTGAAAACTGAATCACTGCACTGTTGCTCTCACAAAACAAGCAATTTGAAGACATCACCTTGGGATTCGGGGTGGTAGAAGGACATTATTCATTTTTTCCTGACATGTCATAGCTTAAAATGGGGAAGACGGACAGGGGATGTGGTTAAAAGCCATGGGAATAGCTAAGTACGGTAAGTGGACTTTAAATTGAGAATATTTTTCTTCATATGTTTAAGAATGGACGTCCACTCTTGTTGCAACTCTATTTGCGCTGACTTTTAACTTAAGAGCAAACCAAAGTTTCTCCACTTGATCTGCAGCAGCCACTGCTTTATGAATACTCACATTAACTGGCATGTTTTAAAATGATGTCAAACTGCCTCCTGCCCAATCATTCATCACACTCATACCCTCTCAAGACTACAGGACTAAAACACAACAACGACATTTCCCAAAACAAAAAATCATTGACTATTGATCAATTCTTACATCTTTTTTGTGATAATTATGTGCCACGGGTGAAACTTTTTACTTAAAATTGGACCCTTAAATGGTAATGAAAAAGAGTGCTACGTTTTTGTGTACTGTATCCTCCCCTGGCTCTGTCTCACTCACGCCGTACATTCACATTTTGTCTGTGTGTCTGCATTTCATTCACACTCGCCTCAGGAAATTCAGATATTGCCTTTGCTGGCAGGACAGTTTTTCCTCATCTTTAATGCAAAGTTATTCCCCTCATATTCCTTTTTAACAACCTCTCCCAGGCACTGTGGAAGTTATGCATCTTTAAAAGTTGCTTATCGTACCAGTGGTGACTGATACTCGCCCATATTTAAGTGTAAACACTCATTCTATTGAGTATTCTGGTGTGTGTGTGTGTGTGTGTGTGTGTGTGTGTGTTGTGTTTTGTTTCTGGGAGTAAGCGTTATTGGAAATATGACAAATCCGGACATAAATTATGCTTGTTGATATTGTGACGGATTGGATTCGACAGCAAATTTACATCTTTTTATGCTACTTTAAACTGAGAAGAGATGTTACTGCTAACTAAAGGGAGAAATCCAACCTATTTTAGAACAGTGTACCAAAACAACAGTTGTTTCATAACAGCTAAAACAGGGTTAATTCTCTATCCTAAAATACAGATGTGATCCCTGGACAGATGTTGGTGTAAATACTGTTTTTCTTTTCAGGTGTTAATGGGTTTTTTTGGTGATGATCCTGATCCTGTGAAGCACACAGCGCACTGCCCTACATGGCACTGATGTGGATGCACATCACTAGAATTCACTCGTACAGAAATGTTATGTTGCTACGCCGTGTGCAAAAACTGTAAGGCTGTATCGATGCCTGTGGGCTGAAAGCACAAACACACACAAATACAATCATGTAAATACACACACAAGCGAACACACATGCACACGCTTTGATTTATCTGAGTGTAAATCTCAGGGTAAATCACATCAGTGCGGGGGGGAATTAAATGGATAAAGGAGACACGTCCTTGATAAACCAGTTTGTCTGTGATAACTTTATATACACATTACTCTGTTTCCAATTACATCTGTTGGTTTTTTCAGTTTTAAAAAGCGATAATTCCAGTGTCTGATAAGCGCAGTGACACTGGTTTGACATTGGCAGAGCTGTAGTGAAATAAACACTTTGTGGTGTCACTCAAAAGTCACTGCTTTGTTTTTGTTGTTATAATGGGGACGGCGCCCACCGCAGCCGCCGTGGTGTCATCCTGCGCTCATGTTTTCATTTAGCTGATGCTTTCATTCAGGGCAACTTAGCACCGAGCGAGCAGGTGAGACTTCGGGTCGTGTTCGAGGACACTGCTTACTGATGGGCAATGTGGCACATCGGTTGTCGTTCTGGGGTTTCTTTAGAGGTAGAAACAATCTCCTTGAGTTAAGCCTTAAAGGTAAATTCCACAATGTTTTTTAAAATTAAACTAGACGGAGCAAACTTTGTGACGGAGTGTGGCGACATACTTTCAAAGCCACAGGGATCTTTGAAACATTGTTCATACTCTGCTGCTAAGAAATTTTGATTTGACGGATTGCACCTGTTTATCAACACTGAAACAACTAGTCTGGCTCCGTCCAAACGTAACAAAATCCACCTTCTGGTTCGGTGATTCTCTGGGGTCACTGTCACCACGCTTGGATTGGAGACTCCGGGAAGTCACTGGACCCGGCCAAGACATAGTCCAGCACAACCCTCCTTCAAACCACATTAAACAATTGAAATAAAACACGTTGATGAGTGAGCTTCATGGGTGTTGTTACCTCGTGTTTCCCTTCTTTGTGCTAAGCTAAGCTAGTTAGCTTCTGGCGGTAGCTTCATATAGCATTCAGACATGAGAGTGCCATTGAACGATGACTTGAATGACCTAACATATGTTCAGGCTTTAAAAGGTCAAATCAAAGGGCCAACTTTATCAAAGTGCCACTTCAAGCTAATATGGGTGAATCTGCTACAAGATGATATCTCCATTTTCTCAACAACTAAATTTAGAGCAATACTATTGTTTGCTTTCGCAGTGTGTTTTGGCAATAAATTACACTTAAGGGGTGAATGAAATGCTTCAGTCAAAGTACACAATTTGCCAGAATACAGGGCAGGTTTTGTTGAGCAGATAATTAATCATATCACTGAGGGCGACTGCATCATCTGCTGGAGAACATTTTATTCCCATGTGTCTGTATTTCTCTGTCTGTCAATCTGACCTCGCCGCTCTGTTTGACATTCTGTCACTTTCACGCTCTGTATCTCTCTGTCTGTCATCCTCAGCCTCTCCACGCCTCATAACCTACTCGGTGAGAGAGGGCAGACTCTATCTAAGTAGCATGTTCTCTAGTCAACCTTTGCCCAGAATTTAATTATCAACATTCGTCTTTGCTGCCACGATTGCCTGTTGTACATCTAATTAAGCTCATAATGAATGTCATTAGGGCCAAAGTCATGTAAGCCTGTGAACCAGCCCTGCACCATTAATAGTCGATGAAACGTGGGGCACATGCTTAAGTAGCACAGAGTTAGAAGGAATGAAATTTCATTTTATTTTACATTTTCAGTTAGATTCTATTTAATGTATGTCTCTAAATTGTGAGTTCTGTATAAATCAGCCAGGGTCAGGTCTATTTAAGGTATCAGCAGAGCTCTGTGAAGGGTCGAGACCTGTAGACTGTTGCAGATCAACCGATCTGTTAATGTGACATATTTGGACCTAGCATCTCCAGGTTCGACGTGGACCCCTGAAGATGATAAGCTGAAAGACGAAAGATCCCTGCCGATACTCCGGGTGTCTCCGCGCTGCACTGAAGGCTTGTCAACCTGAGCACAGTGTCGGACGGAGGAAATCATACTCAGAAATCTGAAACTTATTGAAAATTCAGTGAAAAGTCTTCAAAAATCCTTTCAAGATTTACTTCTTCCAAGGGTACCACCTCAACTAAAATGCTCTCTCTCTTTATCGCTCTCTCAAAAAAAAAAAAGCCTTTCCATTTCCTATGCACTTATGCCTTGTTGCATGCACCAGTGAGCTTGAGGCACTCATGTCTGGTGGAACATGAAACTGAGTGTTGTGGCACTTTTACTCAATTGGCTTCTCCTTGATCCACCCTGGCTTGGATTGTACGTCTTTTGTACAGCGCTTTGATGAAAAAAATGTAATATTTCTGCCAGGTAACAGGCTGTCGGGGAACAGACAGCAGGAGTGATGAATGTACTCAAATGGGGAGACACAATGGCAACATCTGGAAAGAGGTATGGTGAATGTAGGTCTATGTGTGTCAGGAGATCAGGGCAGGAATCCAACCTCATCACAACATTAGTTCTCTGCAACAAAACAAGATGTCTGAACAATAAACAACAAACTATTATACATGCAAAGATATAGTGGAGTAATGGCGTCCTGATCTTAGAGAAGGAATTCACACCCCCTCTCAATGTTGTAATCTGAGTTTCTCAATTTTTTGTTTTTTAATCTGGTCTGGCAGTGCATGCATGTTGGTGCGTGTGCGTGTTAGTGCACGTGAGTCCCTCCTGTCAAACCTTTGGCCCTCCCCACACAGGCACCGCCTACAGGTGAGATACCACAGAGCAGTAAGCAGCATCCAGGTGAAAGCGAAGATCCAGAATTTCTTCCACTGAAGTAACCACGTTTTCAGATGAGACCAAGGCACAGACAGACTGGACATGGGGACTACAGGCTCAAATACTGGACTAATGGACCATCAAAACATCCATAAAGTTTTTTATGGCGCCTTCAGTGTCATTTATTTTCAGTGGATAAATCCAAGACTCTGGAGCCGATACTGGTCTGGCTTTACCGAGATGGAGAGACCTACGAGCGGCTAAAGAGCTCCAGCTTTACTGGGAACTGGCTTTTCTTCTCCTCAATGTGTAAGTAACTTGTAACATGTCTGTTTTCATTAGTAACCGGCTACAGTTTGGCATGGTAACGTTAGCTAACTTGCTGTTACCCATATTAGGAATGGCAATTGTTGCTATCGTTAGCTGGCTAACTGTCAGCGTTGCTATGGAGCTTATAGCGGCGATGTTAGCATGGGCTAACGGTTGTGGCTTTATTGTTTTTGTTGGCTCTCGTGTACACAGCAGGGTAAATTTATTAGGTTATGTGTTTTGTGGCCGCTTTCATTGAGCTTTTTAACATCTTGTTGACTGAAAGTATGAAGGAGGGGAGGGGGGTTTGTGGCGGCCTGACGGAGGCCGGAAGTGTGGTCGACCAAGCATTTGTTTTGGTCTGAGATGCTGGGGGTCTAGTGCGACAGTTAGTGGCGGTGACGATCCTTTACAGAATCTGTAAAGAGAAAAGAGAGTCTACAGACATGTTAGTGGCTCTGTTATCCTGCACTCAGGCACTACTGCGCTTTGTGCTAAATGCCTACATCAGCATGCTAACATGCTCACAATGAAAATGCTAACTTGCTGACGTTTATCAGGTACTGCATCACGTTTGCCATCTTAGTTTTATGTGTTAGCATGCTAACGGTTGCAAATTAGCATTAAACACAAAGTACACTGATGGCTGATAGTTTTGCAAGCATTTGGTCATAAAGCAAAATGTTAAACACATTGAAATTTTGACCTGGTGATGGCACTAGATGAGAAGTCAGAAGATCACCATATTTCTATGCAATCCATTTTATTATAAATGAATAAAATGAATCAACAGTTGATGCAAAATTTCATTCAAAAGCCACAAACGTCACTCTCCTGGCTTTGCAAGAGGAATAGTCAGGGGATCACTAAAGGTTATTACTATTCATCCTCTGGCCACCACGAATGTCTGTGAAAAAATTCCATAGTGATCCATCATACAGTTGTAGAGATATTTCAGTCTGGACTAAAGCAGTGGACCAACAAACTAACATTACCATCCTTAGAGCTGTGCTGAAGAATAGCTAAAAATACCTTCATCCAGTTACCACAGTAACTGGCACTATTTTTTGTGATACCCTAAAGAGTCTGAAATCTTCTTTTCACCCTCCACGAGTGAGTTAGAGAGAGGGGTCAGCTAGAAAACATCTCCATGCAGAAACTGTTTGTGTCGCTATCAGTGCAGATACTGGGGTTCATGCCAACGAGATGTGAAGAGGTGCCTCGAGTCGGTGGTTGTTCACCTTCCTGAGTGACTGGTGAAGTAGACAGATGCAAGGGACTCAGCCTAAATTTACCAACATGTGGATGGTGTTATTTCCCCCACTCTTCTTCCTGTGTGCTTTACGTTCCTGACCTTACTCTCACCTCCTCTTCTTTTCTCTCCCTCGTTACTTCTCTCATTTGGCAGGCCCAGTATTTTAAATCTTCACTTACTGGAATAACAATTTTCCATTAACAGTAGGTACCCACTCAGAATAGCACGAGGGGTAGTTAAATCACATCATGATAAGTTACTGCTCCTGCTGTGGCTGTTTTTCATTGCAGTTGGTGTTGGGAGATTGCTTTTTCAAAATCACATTATTCTACGATCCAAATTGCTTTTGGAAGGGCTTTGGAGTGAGGAGGATATCCATTTAAAGTTTCCTGATAAGCTAAACCCTGCCATTACTTTGACTTATGTAGCTTTTGAAAATTGTTTTTTGGACTTTTTTTTTTTTTTTTTATAGAAGATGGGCTAAACATTTGTTGAACATGTACCTGTACAATAGTATTCTTTTTGAGCATTGTATTACTGGGGAAAAAGGGACAACGCGCTTGGAGATTCGCTCTAATTTAAGTGCAGTATTGATGGATACTATTGTTCCACCGTGCATAATAGTATCTACTGTATATTGAGGATGGTGGAACGATGGCTCGAGCAACAGCTCTGATAATAAATTGCAATAGGTTGTGAATCCAGAAGGAATTATTTTAGTTTGCTGTGTGTAAAAATGTAAAGTTTACAGTTGGCACTATATTCTCAAGCTGTGTCCAAAATCACTCCTTCGTTTACTCATTCAATCATAGACACTCGGCGGCTTCCTCTATAGTGAACAGTGAATTGAGATTTCAGATGCTTATGAATCAGTTTCACAAGAGTAATTTTGTATGTCTAAAACATGGAGCATTGCATTGTGGGATTGATAGCAGTAGCTGGAAGTGTACATGCCATGGACTCTACATCTCTTTGTTCCATTGTGAGAATTCTGGACCTTACATAAAATATAAATCTCCCTAAACAGGAAGTGATTTCACACATAGCCACAGTTTGATTATTGTTTACTCGAGCATCTTTTTTCTGATGCACTGACTTCTCACATGCACACTGTAAACAATAGTAAAGTTAATGCTTTCATCATATAGTATGTTGCTGTTAACGCTAATGGATTTTATCAGGTTTGATTCCAACACTTTCTTTGCCAAGATGCTCACAGCCAACAAACACTATAAAGCACCTAAAGGGGCACCAAACTACACATCAGATTCAATTTACTCCTCATGAGGAGTACTTCTCACCCTGTGAGTACAATTGTATAATGCCTTCTGTCGTTCTGGAGCTTTGCAAAGTCTGAAGAAAATAACCATGATGATTTTATCTCAGCCTGGGCTTGGCGACTTCAAAATTTTCAACTTAAAGTCTGCTTTATTAAGAAAGTGTGGAGTTTGAAAGATGCGGGCTGTCACAGCTCAGTAAACAGGCAGGACTCAAATGCACGACTCGGAGACACAGATGATGGAATATTACCTCCTGCAGGCAAAGCAAGCAAGCAAGCGTGCAATGGTTAGTACGCAGGAGGGAGGCAGCAACAGGAGAGTAAAAGAACAGGAGAAGAGGCAAAAGGACAAAGGGGCAAAAATTCCATAAAGGTCGGGCAGGGGCAAATGATCAGGCAGAAGGAAGGCTGAAAATTGTACAGAAGGTACAACATGTTAGACAGTCTGGCAGAGAGTGAGTGAAACTGGGATGGTATTGTACAGGTGAGCTGGTGGGGACTGGGAACAACAAGACAGACCAGGGTTACTGCAGGGTGTGTGAGAGTAGCCGGATCTGAAATGATAGCAGAGTTAATGACCATGAAAAAAGCAGGCAGACATGAAATACTGCCCGGGAACTGTGACAGTAGGCGAGGGTCTAAAAAAAGACGCTATTGAGTTGCATTTTGGGAACTGTAGTATCCAGTTTTTGAAGCTTTAACCCACGCTAGGGACTAAAAGTCAGCATATCTCAGCCTCTGCCACACTGATTTTCACTGGTCCATCATCTATATATAAGTGCAGTATTAAATCGCTGGAGTACCCGTCTTAAGGTTTGACCACACTTCAAATAAACTAGGTTGTACTGTTCAGTATCTTACTGAAGGCATCCAAAGGCAAAACTGTCACAAATGACCACATTCAAAGTCGGAGGCGAAAAACCTGCCATTATAGAGAGAGGTGAGACACGATCAGCTGTGCAAATGAGGATAATGTTGACTTTTGGACAGTGTCTTCTCAAAGACATTCACGGTGTTGCACTCTGTTGTACAACACATGAGTCGTGATGGAAGTAGCTGCACACCTTTCAAGCCTCTGCACACCTGACCATTTGTAGTGCAAAATGGGGCGTGCAAAGACTGTGTGCTTCAAAAAGTTACACCGTGAATTATATCACCTGCTGATATGTATCACTGTATCATCATCGGTGTCAATATTTACACGTTGAGTTATATCAAAGAACAGCTCCTGATATGGAGAGCACAACATCGAGATCTGGATTAGAACGTCATCTTTATCTTTTATCTGATAAGGAGTCTCAGTAATTTGACAAAAATAACCCTCACTCCTCTGCACAGAGGATTCAGAGGATCACATTTAAGATGTAGTGCTGTGAAGCGCTGCCACTCATTGGTCTTCATGAGGTACTGCAGCGTCATCAGTGTAATTGCTGTTAATGGCTGCAGTGACCGTCTGAATCACAGTTTACATATTGTCATATTGTGAGGCTTCACAGGTTACATTTGAGCAGGACAGAGTTGCGCTGTGTTTCTGGTGATGAAAGACAGTGATGAATGACTGTTATTGGTGACACAGAGACAAAGAAGAAAAAGTAGATGTGTGAATGTTTGTGTTTACATCCGTTTTTCTGTTTTGGTGTCTCAATTTGTATGTACAGTATGACCACACACACACACACACACACACACACACACACACACACACACACACACACACACACACACACACACACACACACACACACACACACACACACACACACACAGGCTGGTGAGAGATGGAACTGTCTGTCTGCTCCTGGTCTTTGGTGATGAGTTCAATCCATCTTTATCTCATTCTATTCCAGTCGGCAGACATTCACCCTCCTCATCCTCATTTATGATCATGTAGAGATCTGTCATACAGATAGCACACACACACATGCTCGCGCACACACACAACCTCATGTCTCAGACAGACTTACAAAACATTGAATAAAACATGAGTGCATTTAAAATTTGACATGCAGCAAAGGGAATTGGGAGAATGCAGCAGTGAGATTAGAACAAGATAAACAGTAATTTAACAATTCTGCCACATCACTGACAGTTCATTTTTAATTCTTCCACTCAACTCCACTAATATGTCGTTGATCATTTTTAAATATAAGTGCAACTCATCCACTCATTATCATGACTCCACTCTTGTGAGCTTGGCTTGACGTTTTCATTTTATGACACAAGGAGGCGCTGTTTAACTGCGCTAAAGAGTTGTGTGACACAAACGTGCTGCCCAGGGGTTATTTTCAGTATCGTCATCATCATGTTTGATGCATATGACATTAAATTAATTGAGATACTGCAATTATTAAAAAAAAAAAAACCCAGCCAGGATGTTATTTGTTATAAAATCCATTAGTTTAAAGAAGTAATTATCTTTCATGTTTTACAGAGAAAATTAATTGAATCTCCTTTTTTTTATGGTTAAAGACTAAATTATATTGTTATTAGACTGTAACAGGCCAACAACCACCAGGTAATTTAAAAATAAGTGATCTGATTATAGATATTAATTGATTCTTTTATTAGATAAACTGATCAGAACTGAGGTGAACCCATCTGAAACCGCCTCTAAAAATGACTCAAAAACAGCTTTGAATTTAACAAATTCAAATTTAATTGTCCTTTTTCTGAGCATATTACATAAAAGCAATTAAGAAAAGAGACATGAGGTAATGTAAAGGTTTAAATATAGAAAAGGAACATAAATAGGTCCTAAAAAGAGCAAGAGAAAATAGAAGATAAAAATAAGATGATGACAGATACAAATAAAGTCCAAATCCCAAACTCAATTTGATAAAATTGATCAAGAGTGCTACCAGCCAGAAAAAAAAAGCCTGTAGAATTTGCATATCGGTCGTGGACTCACCAGTTTTCTTCACACATTTTTCTTTTTATTTAAACAAAGCCTCATGCTGGAAGTTTAGATTACTTTTAATGACGTGCTGAGGTAGTGGTGAAGGATTTGATGGATGTTTGAGTGGTGGATACGTGATCCCTCCGGTCACCGAGAGCCCAAAGGTCCGTATGTGTAGTGGTTTCATTATTTAATTAAAATCATTATGTCATGGTGTGAACCCAGAAATAAGACTTTTCTCTCCGCCTGGCTTTTCCATCCGTGCCACTGAGGGGTGCTGTTGATCTTGCCTGTTTCAAGAGGTCAGATGACTGCGTGCTGCAGAGGCACCGTACATCAGCCTCATCAACGTAGTCATCATAATCAAGGTCATCAGCATCAGGACCATTATCATCATTACCATTAGCAGCATCCTGCAAATTGGATTCTAAGAAAAGCAAACAGAATTACCCTTTACCGCTGTTTGTACATGCTTCATTTGTGTTTCCGGGAGTTTGGTAGCAGAAATACAGTTAGAACATTACAGCACGATGGCATTGACTCCTGCATGCGTCATTACTGCTTCTAATGTTGTGCTTGTGATAAAGTAACTGAATGTAATTCTTATTGTACTATTAATCTAATTCTAGTTTTTGGATAATGATTAAAATATGATTTATTGCACATTGCAGTCAGAACAGGAGCATGACTGTGTAAATCAGCATGATACTGCAGGGAATTTTCCATCAGACGAGAGAGCGAGGAGGAGGAGAAGGAGAGTTTTTATGGAGAAACTGATCAATACTGTCATAACCATTTAGGCCCGGAGCGTTTGAAGGGATAGGCAGCCAGAGAAGGAGAAAGAGAGGGCAAAGAAAGATAAGTTGAGCCGAACCAGTGAGCATCACTCGCAGTGAAAATGTTCAAACAGAGGCGACTGGAGTCACACAGATGGCCAGACACACACAGAAGGTCAATTATGAAGCTGTGGAGGAGGCAAGAGACTGCTGGGAGTCTGTTGTCAAGAAGTTGGCCTGAGATGTTGGTGCGAGGATACTGTGTATGTATGTGTGTGTGTGTGTCGGTGTAAGGGGGTGTGTTTTTGTTGCTGCATGGATCTTAAATCTCTGTCTCTCTCTCTCTCTTAGAAGAAGGGGGGAAAGAAAAGTTGGTAAGAGGTTGAGACAGGTGGGTGGAGGAATCAAAAAGAAAAAAAAAATAGAGTGAGAGGGTTAAAAAAGCAACAGAGAGACTTTTGATGTACATGACCAATAAAAAGAGGCTACGCCTGGAGATTTACAGTAACAAATCTGTTTTCCTGGATTACAGTAAGCCAGTCAAATTGTTTATTTTGTGTGTGTGTGTGTGTCTGTGTGTGTGTGTGTGTGAGTGATGAAGTTCGTGGGGATTTTTGTGAAAAGATCAAAGATCAACTTCAGACGAGAAATGAAGTCTAAAATCCAGGAGAAGCGCTTGAACTCTTTTTCTATAGGTTTGTAGCTTTTCACAATCTTATGTTGGCGGCTCAGGATTGTATTAGCTTCTGGTTTGACCTGTAGCGTGTAAAAAAAAAAACCAAAAAACCAATAAGTACCAAAAACAAACTCTGGCTCACGTTGTTTTCAGTCATAGTGTCGCGCCAATTTACAAGCACATTTCCAGTAAACCAAGGTGATTCCTGCTGGACAAGAGGATATTGCTGTTTTCCTGGCTTTCGTTGTCATTCGTCTTCACTTTCATTTCAAAGGATGAGTGTCATTAATTTTCTTTTTTGAAGAGGATAAAAATACCAGAGGGGTCAAGCTGGAAAAATGTTTTTAAGTTGAAGATGGTTTTATTTGGATGAACTTTTAAGTGTTTTCAACTTCACTCTAAAAGTTTATACGACCCTTTGCAGACATGTGAGGAGTGAAATGTTGACGTCTTTGGTTCTTTGTGCTGGAAAAAAACAGTGCCATTCTGTTGTGCCATAAATCAATCAGGTGGATTTTCACAATATGAAATGAAAGCCAATGGAAAATTTAATCAGATGAACACTATTTTAATAATATGTTAGTAAAGTGAAATACATTTAAATAAACATCGGTAAAATGATAAAGAATATAACTACTGATAAATGCTTTTCTATCCACCTGTTTTTACCCACAGACACTGTTGTTGCTTGGCTGAGGTGGGAAAATTAGCAACTTAAAGGGGCTATTTGTAAGTTTGTCAAATTGCTACATAGCCAACCTTAGCATTAACAGCTGTTTACTTACCAGTGTAGAAGAAATGTTGAGAGTTCAGCATCAGTATCAATTCCTTTACTCACCAAGAGCAGTCTCCAGTGGTGGAAAGCAACCCTATTGTTTTGCTTTGTCTTATATTGAAGTTAGCATGCTAACCAGCTAGCCCTGGTCTGGGCAGCCCGTCTCATCACTTTCTGCTACAGAGTCACTGTAGAGCCTTCAAGAGGTAGCGCAGCTCAGTGGGTCCATTATAACCTCTTGTATTGTAAACACAACAGTGGCGGAAGCTATTGGCTAATGCTAACGTTGGTTGTGTTGCAATAGTAGAACTTACAAATGTTACTCAAGCTGCAGTGATGAAAACATCAGATCTGTGTGGACTGCTGAGGAGACTGTAACAACTTAAAATTAATCAATCAAATTAATACATGAAACCAATATAAATGCCACATTTCTGATAATGGGACTAACATTTGTGCTTTTGGGAATTCAATATAGATTACACAATATACATTAAAATTTGGATAAAGAGTAACTTTTGTCTTTTGTAATGTTGTATTTATATTGGAAAAAAAATTAATGTATGATTTATTGATAAACTGACATTTATTGAAAGTTAAAATGTATTTATAAGCCTTTTATATTTGGAAGATTGGAATGAAAATGTCAGTTAAAGCCCAACAATGAGACAGACATTCGTCATCCTTCTCTCATCCTTTAAATGTCCATTTTTGGAGACAAAACAGAGACAAATTTGGAGGCTAAGTACAAAGGTAGAGGCGGATATTATGTGGGAGACACACACATATACGGACACGCACCCATAAACACACAGACATTTCTCTAAACACACTCACACATACACACTCACCTCCACAGGATCTGCAGCATGAACTGTCTGTCCAATCTTCTGACAAACAGGAACACACACACGCCAGATTTCTTTGTCACACACATACATGCATAAGAATAAACTGTTATCATCATCACATACCACCACTGTCATCAGAATAACCTCCCCAGAAATATCCCACACACACACACAGACACACACACACACACACACCCATACACACACTCTGGACGGTGGTCAGACATGGGTGTGGGTGTGTCAGTGTCCTGTCCAGTGAAACACAGAATAGACCATTGTTAACCTTAAGTGACAGAGAAAAGAAAACAATCGGAAAAAGTCCCTCCACTCACACAAGCACTTTTTCCATATCGCCAGATTAGGTGGAAACTGGGAAAACTTGCTCATACAGTTTGTGAATTAACTTTGTGTTTCATTTTTCTGATCTGTTTCATCTCTTTGTCCACATCCAAACTTAATGGCATTTCCACCCGTCTGATGTGTACGTGGAGTTTCTTCCCCTCCCTCTCTCTAAATCCATCATTCTTATCATGTTTCCATTTTTTGTTCATTCTTGTCTGTCTTCTTGTCTCGCTGTGCCATTTTTGTCTCAACCATTGTCTCTGCCCAATTCTCTTTCTCTGCTGGCTCTTTCTAAATCCCGTTATCTTTCCGCCGTTTCCTCCTCGGTCCTCCGCTCCTTCTGCTGTGCTGGCATCTGAAACAAAGGAAAAAATGAAAGCCTTTGTACTTCAGTGACTTTGTATTTAATGTCAGAGCGGAAGCTTTTTCATGACGGTCCAAACTGTAATTAGGGTTTGCCCATACAAAGAGCTGCTGCCCTTGATGGGCCTTGTGTGGATAAACTACTGAAGGACTCACACCTTCAGTGTTGTTTGGGGCGGTTGAGGATCTGCGCCCCCTGACCGAGGTGTGTTTGAGTTGGCTTCTGCGGTTTGCCTCACAGTGACACAGCTGAATCCACAGCTTCTTTTATCAGGCTATGATGGAGCTCTTTGGTGTGTAAACTACCGTGCCCATTACTAATCCTGTAATGTGGCAGACTTATCTGATACAGCCCCTTCCTACAGTAATTTGAAGATAATAAAAGCCTAATAACAGAAAACAAATATGATGAATTTAGTATCATTTAGTATCAGAAAAGGAAAAAAGCAACGGAGAACAGGTTGTGCTACTTTCTTATATATTAGATGTAAAAATGCTTAATAATAGTACAAATATTGTGTGTTAGCAAAACACACTGTGTTGTTTTGAGTCAGTAGGGCACGACATCATCATCATTTTTTGTCTTCTCTGTATAACCATTTGGTGACCACAACAGCTGCCTGTTAACCCTGTTCCCCTTCTGCCAAGAGGAGGCCAAAACATTTATGCATGGAAACAATCTTATCGTCGGCATATAATCAGATTTTCAGGGAAGAATAAATGTTTGTTTTTTAAATTTCATTGGCATAGGAAACAAAGATTTTGATTTATTGAACATGTTGAGCATTGTGCAAGATGGTATATGATTTGTACAAATGTACACCTCCTCTAAATTGCTTTTCAGACCAGATTTGGCCTGTGAGCCACAGCAGTGTCATTACCCCTCCATTTATCCACACAAATCTCACTGTGAGATTGGATGTCAGATGTTGTGTACTATTTTCCAAGTGCTAAATAAATAAATATGTGTTGACACAGGGAGGAGAACGATTGTTGTTACAATAGGTTACTGTTGAAAATAAACAACAGTATTTGTTGTTTCAGCAAATCCACAAAAAATGCACCATGTGACAAAGCACTATAAGGGCCAAAGGAATTGTGACTCTTCTGTCTGTTCATGGGAATGAAAGAGGAAGTAGTGTAATGTTATTACTGAGCTACAAAGTCCATGAAGGGAGGAGGTCAGAGTGGATGGACCGGTCAACAAAACATTGGACTTTTGTTCAGGTTTCCAACCTACTGCCTGTGATAGTTTCTTGTAACCATGACAGATTTTATTCCTCCCTAACCACAACCAAGTGGTTATTATTATAACCATGGCAATGAAAGTCCCTTAACCTTAGTGAAGTAAGAAACTATGATCTTTCCCTGAACCCCGCCAAGTTGTTGACCAAACCTTCACTGTAGCATTTCCACATCATAAAACAGATTTATTTTTCAACAGTGATCTGTAACAGTCACCAGGGATCAACAAATTATAATGTCCAGTTAATAGTGACATCAGTGCAGTATGTTTGTGCTTTTTGGCTTTGTTTTCTCTGGTTCTAAGACACCATGGCCCTTCATGCACAGATGCCTAGTTCATTTGATTCTGTAAATGCCTTCCAGGTCACAACCTAACTTTGACCTTTCATCGACCATCTACTTGATCTTTAATTTAAATCCCATCGTCGTCTCAGCTCAGTGCCCTGAGCTGGACAGTAACACTGCTAAAGGTTCACTTTACATCAGGACCACTCGCACTAATACTTTGTTACTGTGAGACACGTTGCATAATCGGCTTAAATTATGTTATATGACATTTGACCTTGTATCACAGGTCAAGTTTTAGTAGTGCAACGCAATAATGCTTAGGTGTAGTCATTTTTCATCAAGATTATGTTTATGCAGTGAAGGATTAAAGCTGCACAAAAGCTGAATCTTACAGCTGTATTTTTCTGTTTTCATTTCCTGCTATCATCATAAATTTAATCCCGATACAGCATATAGCTCACATTAAAACTGATTGGGTTTTTCTCTATAGTCTTCCAAATTTCAGACACTGGATTGGCAGCTATGACGCAGCAGAGACAGCAGTGGGAACTTCCTCAGCACAAATTCAAAGTACCAAACTTTGTTCATATTCTCTTTATGACTAAATACAGCAAGAGGTAAATGCTAATATGATTTTTTTGTAATTTGGTTGACGTAACGATTTGAAGTCTCTGCAGGGTTTTTCCTTATGAATATTGTATAGACCTCAATAGGAACCATTGGCTGTCTGAAGGTGGTAAAACACATTCAAAACTCAGCATTTGATATGGCCTCCAATTAAGCTTCCAAATCGCCCAGTGGCTTTCAGCACAAGACAATACAAAAGGGACTATTTTCTGTTTTTTTTATCTCACATATAAAAGTAATGAAAGCTCTTTAAATCTGTCAGTTATGGTTCAAAGAGTTTCTCCACTGCTACCATGTCTGTGTTTTGTATTGTGTCTTTTCCTACAAACGTCAACATGCAGCTGTGCTTGCACCACTTTAAAATTTCCACTTAAAGAGTCGACAGATGCAGGTTAACACGCTGGTTTGTTTGTGTATGTCTGGGTGCATGTGTGCCCGTATACATACCAGAAGAAAGACAGAAAAGGCTCCACTTTCACTTTCAAAACATCCTGAAGAGGGAAACAGACTCATCTTTAGTGATACCCTCAGGTTGTGTGAAGGATAGAAGTTAGCCAAAGTGCATTCATCCCCTATCAACAACTTGACTTGATGGGCGAAAGATCATCTTTCGCTCACAAACCACTTCCACCAGCAGAACCTGACATGAAGGCCCTGCATGTAGATGACTGTCAAACCTGGTTTCATTTTTCACCAGGATTGGTTCTTCAGAAATTGATTCTTTGCAGTGTTTTAATCGTTTTATTCTCTATTATTAATATTAATCTTTCAACCTTTATTTTATACTCAGATAAACAGCAAATGGTTTGATCTGTCAACAACTCAACCTACTACTTAACAAAATGTGAATGTGAAGACATACCACTTGTGCAACATGAGTTTATTGGTGAAATATGAAACAGGAAACAGACAGGCTGCTGGTGAATGAAACGCACACAAGCCTGAGGTCTGTGAACTAAAATCAATCTGACGTGTCCCTGCGGTTCAAGCTGACTCTCTCCAGGTATGGCCAGACGAAAATGTGGCGAGGCTGGCAGGCGCTGCTGACACCTCCCGCTGAGAGGCTGCCCGCCGGCAGATCAATCACACTCTCAATCCAAACACAGTTTACTGCTTTCCTCCACGGCTGCACTTTTAGGGTTGACAAATGACACAGTTGGATGAAAGGGCTGCATCTGAATGTGCCGAATTTCAGCAGGCAAATACTGAAGCTGCAAAAATATATCAAATGTGAGTCACAGTTTGTCTATTTTAACTTTGCCCAGTGCACTGAACCCTTTTCTTTCATCACTTGTAATTCCCTTACTCTCTTTGAAAGTGCATTGCCACTTCACAGAGAAAGTAATTGTGATGCTGTACCCTGCAGAACAGCTGATGATTTGACATCGACTGTGACGTCTCCAACTGTTAGCCTGTGTGCATGAAGGCATTGAGGTTTGTCCGGTCTATTTGCAAAACCCACTGCACTGTGAATGCATGCATATTCTGTAAACTCTTTACAGGTTAAAACTGTGACTTCTTTCCCTTTTAATTGGCTGTGGAAAATCTTTTCCAGATTTACTTCCATCTTGACAAATTCCTCTCTGCAGCATCTCAGAGTTTTCAGCTATTTTATGAAACTGTGTTGACAAATGCACAGGCAGATAATCCTCATAAAGGCAATCCTGCCAACACTTGAAAAATAATAAGTATGAGGGCATCTTGTTTTACTTTATGTGTGAATATCGGTGCCATGCCTTTTATTTTCTTTAGGCACATAGACATCAACTCTTAAAAAATGCACTCTGGGCTTTTGATGAAAGATGGTTGTGCAGTGAGTGGCTCATAGTGAATATTTTGTTCCTACTTCCTACGTGTCAGACCCTGTTACGCCTTGTTAGAGCTGATGTGTCTGTTCCAACAGTCGCCATCATAAAATACAACAGAGCTTTGTTTCCGAATCAGCAGACCATGAGAGCCTTATGAAGAGCTGGAGTCAACATAATGTGTCCTACTCTACTCATAAAAAGGTTACTTTCTGTGGGTAGAAATAGCACAAAACATTAGAATTAATATAAGAAATTCAATCACACCACACAGACAACATACTGAATAGTTTTACATTTAATCTTAGAGCAGGGGTAGATAATGGACAGTGGAAGTGTTTTCTAATAAGTTTATTTGTGCAACTTACATGCTGAAACCTGAAGGCAGGTGACGTCTACTGCCCAAGCGTTGTGACAAGCATTAGGCATAACGAGCATAATTTGAAAAGAAAGAAGGAGCAGGGTAACACAGAAGCTGATCTGTGCTGATTTACTGTTATTAAAATATGATCCTGCTGCTTTTCCATCATATTTTAATAATTTTAATGAATTCAAATAATAAGCTACTTTTCAGGGTAACACAGTTAAGCTTTGTTGTTGGTTTCACAGTATCACAGAGAAGCAAAATGTACCAAGAAACTTACCCTGGAAAGTTCTTGTAAAATGTACTGTGTGTATCCTTGAAGCTTGATAAATATATTGAATATTTCTAGAGTTAATAATTTAATTTAAAACATTTTGAAATCATAATTGTGTAGCCATATCTGTGGATTTTTTTTCCCATCAGTCTTTCTTCTTCCCCACATTTTCTGGCATATCAAGCCTCAAAGCTGCCTTCAGGAAGGTGCATTGTGGGGAGGCCCTGAAGGCCTGGAGTTAAGGTCCTGACCATAAATTTCAACGTCCCCACCTTTCTTTCTCATTTTCCCCAGTCTGTGTGCTACTACTATCAGATGTCTATTAAAGGCGTAAATGCCCTAAAAAAAAAAAAATTAATAAAAGAATGCGTATCGCACCAGCCACATGCTCATGGCCTTACATGTGAGTCCTTGTGTGCATGTTAATAGATCACAAGATTCAAATGAAACAGGGACCCGCTAATCCGAACATTACTCCACTGTGCTGCTAGTGGTCTAAAACTCCACAGGGTACCTTTAAAGCAGAGAGTTCATGATCAGTATTCTTTTGATTTTTATTCATTTTGAACAATAAAGCTCCTTTTTTCCTGAGGAAAATATGTTCTTTTAATGTCTCCTCTAAGATGTTGACTCTGTTTTATCAAAGTTTTATTGAATCTTTTTTAAAGTTCCTCTCAAGACATGTTTTAAACAATGTAAAAATACTCTACTGTCATTAATGTTTTGTTTGACATGGTTTCCCCACATTAAAAGCACATCTACACTTCTCATTGACAAATTCTGGATCAGGCCTTGTGCCCCGCCCCACCACCGCTGGTTGTGCTCGGTCGCCAGGTGAAAGAGCAGAGTATCAAGATGGTTAGCATTAAAGGAAACATCAGAGAGACTCAGCCACATGTTTGAGCCTCAGTTAGCATAGTTAGCATCTTTTATTTATTTATGTTTGTTAGCTTGTAACTGGCAGTGGAGTGTGCTAATGCAAACTCTTGCTCTCTGTAATGAAAAGGTTTATTTAGCCTGACCCAGAGGGGCTCTTGTTTGGTTCTGCATTGTTGCTTGGAATGGTAATTTTTCTCTGGCCAACAAAAACAGGCTCAATAGTCTCATCAAAGTGGCTAGTAAGATTTCAGGAAAGAGTCAAGCCCAGCTTACAAACCTTTATACCCTGCAGGTAGTAAGAAAAGGCCACTTCCCTTCTGTAGTCCCAAGATCACTCTCAGAGTTTGAACTGTTACCCTCAGGTCGTCGGTTTGAGCACCAGAGCACCAAGAGATGTATATTTTCCTTTGTTCCTGCTGTTATTCAGTTGTTAAATGGCAGATAGTATTTTACTGCTGTCTGGAGATTGCTTATTTGCACAGACTGCTTACTTGACTTTTGCACTTTGACCTTGATGAATGAACTCTTACATATCACCCTGGGAATCATGTCATGTTGACGTGGAGAAGTGTTTGAGTGAGTCTTTGTATATCTTGGCTGCAAATCAATTTCCCTGTAAGTGACGATAAGTTTACTGGGAGAGATGTGAGTGAGTCAATTTGACTGTCATTCAGTTCCACAAGTAAAGTAAGATAGATTTGTGTTTGTGCTTATGTTACCAGGCCAGCCAGCTGCTACTGTAGCATGAATCCAGACCTCCATCACAGCAGCCTCCATGAGAAGTTGCTGTATGTTGCAGCCTGTGTTTGTGCCTCAAACACTTTAACTGCAGTGAGGAAGAAGAGCTCGTTCACTGAGTTCAAAGTGTTTTCCGAAGCTCAGGATGAGTCCCAACGCCATCTGTAGTGTGTATGTGTGGGTTTTGTGTATGCATGTGCGTTACCTTACGGTCTTTGATGTGTACAGTATAGGTCTGTGCATGTCGCTCTGCCTCTGTATGTTGCTCTGTCTGTCTTTCTCCACTGACATCTGGACGGGTGTGAAACAGCTGTGTCTGCTGCAGTCCCCCTTGGGATTTATAGCCTATCTACACACACACACACACACACACACACACACACACACACTACTTCCTCATGTAACCCCTCATCCCTTATCTTTCCATAACATCCCTCCTCATGCTACACCCCTCCCTCTACATCTCTCAGCCTGTTTGAAGGAGAGAATTTGGGGGGTTTGATTTTAAGATGTCTCTGCACATGCCATCTTAACATGCTGTTTAGAGTAATGTGGATTGTTTGTGTGTGTGTGTGTGTGTGTGTGTGTGTGTGTGTGTGTGTGTGTGTGTGTGTGTGTGAGAACGGGGTCATTTGGCAGTTTGTGCAGTTGCATGAGCAGTATATAATTGCATCACTTCTTTTATGTCTGTTTGTGGGTACATATGTGCAAGCACATGCATGTGAACATTCACAGTTGCATGCGTGTTAAGTCCCCGTGCACCCCCATGGCGAACATTCCTCGGCCTCTGATCTTTCCCTCTTCTCCTCCTTTCATCCCTCCCTTCTCTCCTCCTCTTCTCTGCTCTCCTCCACCTCCTCCTCCTCCTCTCATCCTCCTCAGGGCAGCCATTCATAATCAAGATCATTCTGCGAAGAAAAGAAGTCTGTTGGGGGAAAAAACACGGTATTCTTTCATCTTTTGCCCTCTCCTCCTTCTGCCATTTGGATTCAAATGTGCCTTACGAATGTGCTGCGGAAAGATTTATGGGATGAAATTGGCTTCATGTTTTTATGGATTCATTGTGATACTGACAGCATGTACACATTAAGGTATTGAGTGTCTGAAAAATGAAAAGGAAAAAAAGTATTGCAATAAACAATACACGTCAAATATTAGAATATGATGCCATTACGGAAGAAAGCGGCCATTCAATTAGGTAGACGAGTATCTAGTCTGCGCCTCATTCAGCCGCCAGAAGAGCGTACATTCATCAAGATCCTGCATGCAAGATCACGTCAAGTTGTTAACTTATGATTTGGGACCAAGGCCACGGCTCAGCCACACCTATAATCAGCTGTGAGGCCTACACATAACTGAACCCACCCTCTCCTGTTTGTCTCAGTTGATATGGGTCCCCCATACTGAGTCTCCTCCTGTCCTCTTCCGTTACATCTACCTGACTAACCAAACAACTTTGTCCTCCTACATTTTCCTTTATACCTTTTTTTTTCTTTCACATTCATCCAAATTCAATTTCAAGTACTTGCCTCATATCATTAAATCTTTAATTACATACCGTTGTGGCGCTAGCTGGTCTAATAGTCTAAGATTGGTTGTTTGTACAGTCTTGCTGTAAATTCTCTCGGTCTCGTCCCATTGATGCTCAATGAGGTGGAGATCCTGGCACAGTAAAAATCACTGTAATAAAAGCCATAAAGCTGCAGTAAAAAGTGCTGTTGTGATGCTCCTGTAGACTAAACATCCCTTGACTTGCTGTTTCGTCAAGTCAAGTCAAGTCAGTTTTATTCGACCAGGCAGCTTGTTTTCTGCTCCTCAACAAGTCCAGTTTTGATGCTCCTGTGTCTGTTGGAGACCTACTTTATTCTTCTTTGTTGACAACAGTGACACCTGTCATGTTTTTGCTTATAAGTCATTTGAGACAAACAAAGCTGGGAACACACAGGACTCAAATTTCTAGTTTAAGACATTATAGTTCTAGAGGACGTGGTGCCTGTTGGTCTGCTTCGTTGTGATGCCCCAATCATAAATATGATTGGCCCAACAATCATAATGTGTGTCCCAAACTTAAGTGGTGTGTCCTCAAGTGTTAAATCTGAATGTGTTTTGCCTGGCTGTGGCCTGACTGCTTGCATGAATCTCAGCACTCTCCCCCTTTATCTCCTCTAATCTATCTATCTCTTAAAGTGATGCTTACCACTTATCGCTGCGAGTTGTTTGCTTTTCTCATTAGCAAACCTTTGATGCAGTATGGGAAGCTCGAGGTGACAGCTGTTTGGGAAATGATCGCTGCTATGTCTAGTGCAGCCATTATGCTATCTTCAGCCCCTCAAAGGTCACATGTTTTGCCTGTTTCAGTTTTTAGCTGGACACTAACTGGCACTACAAATCTTTTCAGCCTGATTTATACCACACAGCACGGCTATGTGCTGTATGCAGTATGACTTGTAGGAATGTACATCCTGTGTGAAGGTGAGAGGTTCACTTGACAAATTGCATGTGCTTGTGTATATCAGTTTTTATAATAGCCGTATCTGTATGTGCTAAACTTTTTATTTAATGATTTATTTAAACATAATGTACTGAGAGAGAGAGAGAGAGAGGGTAACAGACCAGTTGGAAACTGTTCTTGCATGTGCGTCTCTGTGCGAATGTGTGAGCGTGTGGTTAGTGCCTGATGGACCGCAGCTCCCGTTATAGCCCCAGAGCAGTGATTAGAGTTGTCTGTGAGCTGATTAATATTCTCCCGAGACGCCGGGCGAGGTGAGAGAAACGATTATGGGATGGACAGATAATGGAAAGATAATGCCCCCATGGATCACACTGTCAGAACAGAGAGAGACAGAGCGTGAGGGAGGTAGGGAGGAAGACAGGGTAGAGAGGGATGTAAGTACAGAGAGCAGGCCGAGTAGAAAAAAAACTTTTTAAAAAGACTTGGAAAAGTGCATGGCACAGGGATTAGATGGAATAAAAGGGAGGAGGGGTATAGGAGGTGAAGAGGAAAGGATGGTAAGAGAGTAAGGAGGGAGGAGGGGAAAGTTAAGAACAAAGGATGCAGATCACAGAGAGAGAGACTAAAAAAAAAAGTATGTAGAAACCTCTGTCAGCATTGACACAACGCTTAATGCAAAGCTCTCTATAGGAGCTGGTGTTCTTTAGCAGTGACTAAAGTGACATCTGGATTTAGAGACGTCAATAAACAGGGTGAAAAAATGTGGTCGACACATTTTGCTGGCATGGTTTGGGTTCGCTTGTCCCCTTAGAGGGAAGAGTCACTGCGAATCAATACAAAGTTGTTCTGAGTGAACACCTTAATCCTGTGATGAAACATTTCCATCCTGGTGGGAGTAGTCTCTTCCAGGATTACAATGCCCCCGTCTGTAGGGCACGAGGGGGCACTGAATGGTTTGATGAGTATTAAAATGATGCGAATCATATTGTATTGCCTTTGCAGTCGCCACATCTCAACCAAGTTTAACTCCTAGGGGAGATTTTGAATTGATTAGTTCGACAGCGTTCTCCACCTCCAGCATGAGAGAGAGAGACTTGTAGAGTCAATGCCATGGAGCTGTGATCCTGTTCTTGGCCCAACACCACTAAGACACTTTATGTTGGTTTGTCCTTAGGATTTCAGGTCACCTGTTTGTAGTAGTCTATTCATCAATGTAACATGATCCTACTTTTCCAAATTGTGTTTCCAGAAAAACATATTGTTAATTGCTAATGCCCTTAATTTTGGAATTTGATGTTAAACAATCATGTATGGTTGTTTTAGTGTCTGCACACTTTTGGCCATGTAATGCGGAAAAGGAGATGGAAATGAAGGGAGAGAGAAAGGAAGAAAAGAGAGCTGGAGGTGGAGGGAGAGGTGTTATGGGCAGTCAAGGGAGACGAGTGCAGGGAGGGGATTCATGAGAGTGAGGAAATAGTAGAAAACAGGTACAGAGGAGGTCAAGAGGAGAGAAGAGGGGAGGAACGTAATCAAAGATAAGGAGTGTTGAATAAAAAGACGTGAAGAGGCGTTCTTAGAAGAGGAGAAAGTTAAGGAGGGATGCAGCGAAAGGAAGGAAAGGAGAGAGGAAGGGAGCTCAGAAAGAGAGGGGAAGGGTAAGAATGGAGTGAGGGGAGGGGAGCCAACAGCAGCAGAGGAGTAAATCCAGCCAGTGTTTGGCCCAGCATAATCTATGCCAACATAATAACGTCACTGACAAGCCTGGCTGACAAACAGCAAGGCTGAGAGGAGGAGAGAAAGAACGATGGCGGGAGAGACTGAAGACGGGTGAGAGAGGTGATGCAAGGCTACTCAGCAGAGGAGGAGGAGGAGGAGGAGGAGGAGGAGAAAGGCTGTTTGATTAAAGGAGGAGGAGGTATGAACACACATCAGTGAGAGAAAATGGGAGGGGGGGGCTGTGGGAGATGTAGAGCAGATTTTTGGGAGATCAGTGTGTCAGCAGCTTAACTGTTGAACACTGAACACTGTTCAGACCTGCTGCTAAGATCTGTCCAGGAAGATCTGATCACAGCCGGAGGCTAAAAATACAGGTGTCAATGCAACAAAGACGTACTGAGAATCCGATCACCCGAACTACATTTTGGAAGTAGTCAGAAATGCATGTGGCCTCGTTTGTAGTGTCGTGTGTGTGTGATCACAAAAGAGTTCCCTTAACACACTCTCTTTGTGTGCATACATAAAAACAAATGTTCTCAACTTTATTTATACAGCAACTTACACATATTTATGTGCTGAAGATGAAATGCTTCACGTTTATTGTCCACATCTAAATTGTGTGAATGTAACAGCTTGAGGGGAGAAGCTTGTTCAGTCTAAGTGAAGATAAAGTCATGCTTATAGGTTGACTTTTCTGAAGTGCTCGCGGTGTTGATGGGGGAAGCAAAATCCAATCATGAATAGTCATGGGAGATTGAGTTTGAGAACAAGCTGATGCCAGGAGTAAATGTAGTTCACATCAGACACAACCTTCACATCTGGGTACAAGTCGTCTGGTCTAAACAGGGTCTGTAATCCACGTGGAGATTTGCTCTGATATTCAGGGGTATGCAAGTAAAATTCACAGAGCTCCAGTTTGACAAAATTTCCTCAAGCAAAGTCTCAGCCATTTTTATAATAAACAATCTCACCACATCTTTACAACTGAAAAGCTTTATCTCCTCCTTCTCTCTTTCTTTACCTTGCACTTCCCACTTTCCCCCCCGATTCCTCTGACGTTGTCTATCGTCTCGTCTCTCCCCTGTGTATATAGCATGGATATATTATGAGAACTTCTACACTACAACCTTATGAGGTCTTTTGGTAGCATACATCTATGGTGTGTAGCCTATCACTCACTGACCCGAGTCTCAGTGATTGGCCAAGCTGCATCATGTGACCAGTTTCGACCTAAACCTTTCAAGACCTTTTAGAAGCTAAATTCTTTTAGGAAGCATAGCTACATCTTTGTTATAGCACTTTCAGATTTCAGAAGTGTAACATATGTGTTCATCTCAGCCCATTATCCTAGCAGTTACATTTATATCGGTCCGTGTAACTGGAGACAGGATTGCGTGGATGTAGTGTAGTGCATACTATTTTCATCTGGGAGACCATTTGCGCTTGTGTTCTGTCATAGACCTGGAATTAATGTTTGCTTTTTTAAGACCTAACCCACAATCTGTCCTGCAACAAAGTTGGATACGCTACAAGTGTTCAGTTACCTAACCTCAGTCATATTGTAATACCATACTGCAGCTGCAATTTATAGATGTTGTGGAAAAAACTTAATCTGCGGTTTTTGCAGAACCAATCAATGTCAACATTGTGGCTGATTGATGTGAAGTAATTTCTATCTATATGTACAGCAGAGTTTTCTTTCTGCCACCACCTTCAAAACATTAATCCAAAACAGCATGCTATTTCTGCACCCCGGCAAATCCAGCAGGGACGAATGGAGGACTTTAACGTAAGTGCTCTCATCACTCAAGTTGACCAGCCGGGCAAAGTTCCTGGACACTTAGTGCAGTCTGTCAGCGGATGAAAAGTTACTTCTATTACAGTGGAAGGACAAAGTAAAATCCTTCTTTTTCTTTATGTAACAATGGTTAGTCTTCCGCTATGTACAGATCCATCAGTATGACAAACCTCCTTAATCAATGTCTTCGACAGTCAAAATGAAATTCATCATTTTTTTCTTTTTTTTTTTTTTCGCATGGGGCTTATGATGCTGATCAACTCAAAAAAGTTTTAGTTTGACCCGGGTTTGAGGTCTTAGGATTTCTGTCTCAGTTTTAGGAGCGCGATGACATTCCTGCTGCAAGTGTTTCTGGAGATATGTGTGTGTTCACCCATAAGCACCATAATTGTCTTTTCATTCCGCGGCTTCATAATTGACCTTTTGTGTGTGACTAACCATCTGTGTGACTCCAGCCGTCCAGTTTGAACATTTGTGTCTTTTTGGCGAAACCGTGTGAGCTGCTCATTGTTCCTTCTCTCTTTCTCTCTCTCTTTCTCTCTCTGTCTCTCTCTCTCTCTCTATCTCTCTCTCTCTCCATCACTGGTGTAAGAAAACGCTGGAATTCAAAGCATGCAATTTGTACTTCCTGTGTTTTCCCCATGTTGCTAAGGTAGCACTTCCTGTCTCAGGAGCTGGAAAACACTGTTCTGATGCAAAACACAAGTGTCCACTCTGGGTAAGCATGATATTATTATGCTACGCACAACGTCATTTTGGCAGTAAATTGAACTTCTACAAACAAGCAACATGTTGTGTAATCTGCAGAGGAATTTGCTTGTTTATAGACCAAATCAGAACTAAAAAGAGAGATTATTGGACTTATATTCATCAAGTGGACAGAAAATGTTGTGAGTTCAGCATTAAACGTCATTCCTTTACGCACCAACTGCTGTCTCCAGAGGTGGTAAGAAACACCAGTGTTAACTCTTGTCTATGTCACGTCTTTTCTGCTACTGAAGTTAGTACGCTAACCAGCTAGCCCCCCATCACTTTGCGATAGTGACTCACTATTACCCTGAAGACATAACGCTGCTACAGTGGGCGTTTTCTAACCTCTTGTCTTGTAAACGCAACGATGACCGAAGCAAGTGAAGTCAAGTGAAAATCACCACCACCCGCTCTTGGCAAGAAACCACGTTCAGCGGCAGAGAAAACCTACAAACAGCTTCTTTTAATGCGACAACTCTGCAGTCAACTTTTTGGACTTTTTTCTTGTCCACACTCCAGCATTAGCTGAAAATAGGAAATAGAAAAAATACCTTACTTAGGAAAATGAAGACCACTTATCATGAAACAAATTTAAAACAACAGGTTCTTATCAAGATTATCTTAAAAAAAAAAAAAGAATGAATGAATGAATTGTCCTTTTTGCAGTGCTCCCTCTCTCACACACTTTAGCATTCAAAGTAGCCTTGCTTTGTTTTCTCTCTCTGGCTCTCCCTCTCTCTCTCTCCTTTTTGACAGTCACACCAGGTTCATGACCCCAACTCGGCCACAATGGGGAGACTGAAATACAGTCCTGCTGTCACTTTGTCAGACTCATCTCTCTGTCTCTCTCTCTGGTCCTGACAGCCTGTGACAGTACGGAGGGGGACACACACAAAGTCACACACAGACTCGCATTCTTTGAGTCTTAGTCACTTGCTCACAGAAAATGCCATTGTCAATATCCAGAGAAACAGACGAGGGGGGTGGTACTAGTGGAGGGGGTCAAAAGAAAGAGAGGATGTTGAGCGTTGACTTGTGACTTTGTGAAAAGCCTGCCCTCGTATTTTTCAGCTGTCAGCGACGGAGTGAGACAGAGAGATAACAACTGAAAGAGAGAAGGGCTGATAAGTCCAGTGGTGAAGTGATGAACGGCTGATGGTCTGTTTGAAGTGAGGCATTGGATGGAATCAGAAATTGTCCCCATATAGTTCATGTTTTGGATGAGAAATGGCAAGATCCTGCATTGTGGATGTTAGACATTTAGCATTATTCCTCTTTAAGTCCGTCCATCTGCTTTCTGCTGCTTATCCAGGGTCGAGTTGTGGTGGCATCAGGTGAAGTAAAGTAGTCCAGACGTCAGGGATCGAACGTCGGGCATTCCCAGGCCAGATCAGATATATAATCTCTCCAGCATGTTCTGAATCTACACCGGGGCCTCCTACCAGCTGGTCGTGCCTGAAATACCTCCAATGGAAGGCGCCTAGGAGGCATCCTAAGCTGATGCCCCAACTGCCTTAACCGGCTCCTTTCGACGTGAAGCTCCCCCCCAGATGTCAAAGCTCCTTACCCTCCTTACCCTATCTCTACGTCTGAGCCCAGCCACCCTGCAGAGGAAACTCATTTCAGCCGCTTGTGTCCTCATTCATTCGGTCACTACCCAAAGGTCATGACCACAGGAACGAAGATGGACCGGTAGATCAACAGCTTTGCCTTTTGATTCAGCTCCCTCTTCACCCCAATGGTCTGGTGCAACGTCGGCATCACTGCTGATGCTGCACCGATCCACCTGTCGATCTCCCGCTCTATCCTTCCCTCACTCGTGAACAAGACCCCAAGATACTGAAACTTCCTCACTTGAGTAAGAAACTCCATCAGGCCTGGAGGTGCTGACCCTCATCCCACCCGCCTCACACTCGGCTGCAAACCGCCCCATGGTGACGTTTCCTCATGGTCAGTGAAAAGAAGGGGCTGCCAACAACATTTGCGAGAAAAAGGGGCAGAATTAAGACAGTACCTTAGTATTACTGAGTTCATGTTGTTTGGAATATGTGTAGTATTGAATTTGCCTGATTGAGAAATTAGTTGGTAATTTCGGTTCTGTAGCCGCTGACGCTTTTTTCAGTCATGTCATTTCCCTCTCAAATCAAGAAGTCAGCTTCTCTTCTCGAGGTCATTCACCCAGTGTGACCAAATGTCTTTGGCTTCACATGTAATGTGTGTTAATCCCATTGATTTGTGTGTGTGTGCGTGTGCGTGTGCCTGTGTGTGTGTGTGTGTGTGTGTGTGTGTGTGTGTGTGTGCCTGTGTGTGCCTGTGTGTGCCTGTGTGTGTGTGTGTGTGTGTGTGTGTGTGTGTGCCTGTGTGTGCCTGTGTGTGCCTGTGTGTGTGTGTGTGTGTGTGTGTGTGTGTGTGTGCCCGTGTGCGTGTGTGTGTGTGTGTGTGCGCACGTGCGTGTGTATGCCTGTGTGTGTGTGTGGGTGTGTGTGCGTGCGCCTGTGTGTGTGTGTGTGTGTATGCGCCTGTGTGTGTGTGTGTGTGTGTGTGCATTGGGTTTGTGTAATAAACAGATACACCTGGCTTCTTGCATAATCTAAAGCCTCCAAGGCTGCGGCACACCTCCACTGTAAGAGTTTCCACTGCACTGACTTCATGCTGATGATATGCAGGCACATGCAGATACACATACACACATACACACACACACACACACACACACACACACACACACACACACAAGGATACACACATATGCAAATATAGTATGCAGTGCACAAACATTCAAACAAACATGCACACAGACAGTAGAGATGCAGTACACACACAACTGGGCACAAAATCGTGCACAGACATACCGTATATACACATGGACACACACACATGCCGTAATTCAGGAAGCAAAAACATTAACATGTAAATGTTTTGTTTTTATACAGTCACATTATATACAAGCTCTCTGTACATAAAGCTACAGTCTGTTTTTGGATGTGGGTTCATGTGTTTAATCTTGTGTGACTCTACAGTTGATGGTTTAACTAACTAGACATGCTGAATCAGCACTGAACACTTTTTAATCAAAGAGAAAACACACAGACACACACACACTCACACTCACTCTCTCTCAGAAAATGGGACACCGCATGCACACACACGTCCTATAAGGGAAGGGTATGACAGGGCGACTGAGCTACAACATAATAACCACTGGGCCAGCGAGGACAACAGCGGATTAGAGAGTGACAGAGGGTGCGGGAGAGAGATCAGGGTCATTACAGAGTGAGAGTGCTGAGCAGTAGGTAGGCCTGATAACAGACCAAAGAGTGAGTGATGAGGAGGTGAGTGGGTTAGAAGAAGAGGGAAAGAAATGTAAGGAAGGAAGAAATCAAGCATGTGATTCTCACTGATGAAGATAATATACGATAATGCGGCCAAAAGTATGTGGACATGTGACCATTACACCACATAAATACGATTGTTGAATGTCTTATTCCATTATTCTGCTGCTATAATGGCTCCACTCTTCTGGGAAGCGTTCCACCATATTTTGGAGCCTGGCTGCAGGGATTTGCTCCATTTTGGCTACAGGAGCATTTCAGTCAGCCTTCTCATAGTGAGTGGAATAGATTATTATTTGAATGTAGACTATGAACAGTGTGGATGTTTTGCATGAAGGCTCTGTCCTTATCACTCCCTGCAAGGAAACTGCAGCAGGGAGCGGGGAGAGACGATAACTTAAGCCTAGGGAACCTGCGGGTGGATGCTGGGGTGGAGGCAGGGCTTATCAAATGCTTTATGAACAGAAGCAACAGCAGCAGGGGCAGAAATTGTCAGCATAGCTGTCAGGTGAGAGATCTGGTGGGCATGGCAGCAAAAGAGTAAGCAGAGCACTGATGGCTTAAGAACATTGCTGTGATCAAGATGTTGCATTGATGTCGTTGTAGGAAGAGCATGTGAACTCTGCATCAGCTTTGCATTATTAGTGAGGTTGAACACCGATGCTGGGGCGAAAAAGGCCTGGCCCGCAGTTGGCAATCCACTTCATCCCAGATGTGTTGGACGTGGTCGAGGTCAGGACTCTGTGCAATCTGTCCAGTCACGTTCCTCTACACCGAACTCACAAACCCAGACCGGAAAAACGAAAATGTGCACATGAACGTTGTCGTGTTGAAACGGGAAATAGCCTTCCTCAAACTGCTGCGCAAAGCTAAAAAACACGCTCTTCTCTAGAATACAATCGTTCGCTGTAGCTCTGGAACCAGCCCGGCTGTAAGCATAAGTGTCCGTATTGTGTATATAAATATGTGAGAACACTCGTATGTTCCAGGTCTTAATTGTCATAGGAAATTAAAAGCAGTTAATACTGCAAATGGAAAACATTTATGTATTTATTGTGGGGGGAAAAAAATGCAGTATTAGTTTAAATCACAAGGCGGCTGCAGAAGAGTAGAGACTCACATCCCTTTCCAGCTTCTCTGTTGTGTTTATTGAAACATTGTTCTTTTGGTATTGATAGATGCAGTTGGAAGACAATTTGTATGAATTTATACCTTGAAAACTTAACTGACGAAGTCCTCACTCCCCCAACAGGAGGAATTTGTGACAATATTACACAATTATGATTAATATTTAATTGTTTTTAAGTTCCCATTCAGTATCGTTCACATTTCTTTTCAGATTTTTAAAATGCACACTGACAAAAATAGATCAAAGGTCTATATAAACTGACCATCACTGTGGTATCACCATGATTTGAGGTTATTTTGTCACATAAAATTTTCAATGGTGAGATTTCTGCACAGCAGATCATCAGGAAAGTGTGTGTGTGTGTGTATTTTGAGGATGTGAGTACATGCAAAATGTTGCAACACGGGTACCACATTACACCACATCCCCCAAGAAACCAGAGACAAATATAGTTCTGGTTCGAAGGAAAGGACCGTTCCTCTTTCTATTCCCTACTGTTTTCGTGTGAAGGAAAAATGCAGAGCGATGTGATGAGGAGAGTATGATGAAAAATGTGAGGACTATATGAGGGGGAAAAAATCTGGATCTTAGCAGTTCTGTGTGAAAAACAGGACAGGGAGAAGAAATGAACGAACATGCACTTCTTGTTTCACTTCTGTAAACCTCATTGGATATCTGGAAATGAGCTAATACCTAGTTACCGTAACCAAGAGCCCTGGGACAAATAAACGTGTTCTTAAAATACTACAGGCTGTCCTGGGGATCTGCTGGCTCCAGCGCACACTCCAGCTTTTTTTTTTTTTTCTTTCCTTCCAGGGACTGAAGATCAGGGTTAATGAACAACTGACTTAGGGTCCCAGAGCAAATAAACTCTTCAAGTATTTTCAGACCAAGCATGAGGACATGGTCAACACCCTGTTCAGACCCTGTGCAGGAAAATTAATTTCCCTAAGGACAAAAACTTTATTCATTATGACACCTTGCACATTGAAAAAGACAAGTAAAAAATAAAATTCATAAATGGTTTTAATGTCATACTATGATGACATCCAACTGTGTGCAGACATGTAGCAAGAAAGTTGAACCTCTCATTGTGGGAGGCAACATTGATTTTGAGTGCGACAGATAAACGCAAGAGAAAATGATCTGTCTTTCTCTATCGATTTTGTCTCTCACACACATACAGTCCAGTAATTATGACTCCAGCTTCTTGTAAGATAATAACAGGAAATTGTGCAGGATGATGTGCGGGAAGGCTGAGTACCAAGCTATTGTGTGTAGAAGTAGAATGATGACAAATATGGAGCAGGAGTGACAGCTGAAGTACTTTGTGTGTGTGCTTTTGTACGTATTTACACAATCTTTGGGAGGATCCGATCATGCGAGTTTAGACATTTTTGGAAAGTGAGGTAATTTTGGGTGGTCTTCACTTCTCCAAGGGAAAGTTTGAGGGGCTTAGACCTGGTTTTAGTGTAAAAGGTCAGATTTAGACTTGAGGTTTGACTTTTGACCTCATCATATCATAACCAAGCCATATAAATGAAAGACTTGAGCCTTGAATTGGACTTTTTCTTCTTTGAGTTTTTTCAATGGTATGCAACTTTATTGTTTTCTGGCATGTTGCCAAAGCTGTTACAATACATTACAGTACATTATGAGATAGTCTGGGGCAAAGAGAATACACTAAGGAACCAGATGTCTGGCGTTTGTCAGAGAGCACATGCGGTGGGCTGTTTAAGGGTAAAGGTTAGAATGAGACTTGCGACTTGGACTCTCATCAGACTTGAGCTATGAAAATAAATGACTTGATTCTTGACTTGAACTTGACCTCTGTGAGACTTTACTTGACCTCACCCCGAAAGACCTGAAAGCAAAAAAAAAAAAAAAAGTTTCGACCTGGTGAAATCCCAGAACAGCACAAAAGAGAGAAAGTGAGACGAGCCTTTCGTGGCCACACATCTAATTTTAGGCCTTTGCATTGTAAGGACTTGGTCTCAGCAACGTGTCAAACCACTGTCATGTTAGTGTAATCAGTATTCAGAGACCTGGAAGATTTGTAGCGGACTTACAGTTTGCTTACAAATACATGTGACTTTATTTGAACTCTGCAACTTTGACTTGACACCTTCTTTGACAAAACCTGAAACTTGACTTTCACTAGTCCCCGAAGACGTAAAAACATCTCAAGTTTAAGGTGAGTGTTGGAGGCTTGTAGTTAACAGTTTTGGGGATAGTTGAAACGTTATGTCAGGGGGCTCCCCACAGTCAAATCCAGCTCCGCAGCTGGTGTCTATAGTAAAGCCAGTAAAGTTTGAGAGTCAAACTTGCAAATGAGTGTTCAGAATAATGTGCACGCGGGTGTGCATGTGCGTGTCCTGAGACAGAGGGTGGACTGAGGACAAAGTGTGGGAGGGCTAGACGAGGCCGCACATGGAGCCACAACACCCCCACAGCAAACAAGAGGGAGACCAAACTACCAGCCCAGCCCATACAAACACACTCTCACCACATGACAACACTATTGTGGTAGAGGGAGACTGTGTGTGTGTGTGTGTGTGTGTGTGTGTGTGTGTGTGTGTGTGTGTGTGTGTGTGTGTTGTCAGTGGGGTGGGGTGGTGATCTGGGTTTCCTCCAGAGAGTGAAACAAACGGAGTGAGGGAGATTCACTTCCCCATTGGGACAGACAGATAATATTGACACAGTCTGTCACAATAAGAGGCAGACTGAGCCAAAATCTCCAGCCCCAGGCCGAAGGCTGCACCGAGAGTCTGTCCAACAAACAAATTAAATCTGAGTTCAAGAGATTTTTCAATCACAAGATGTGTTTTTCTTGAAATTGAGAAAGAAACAAATGATCAATCCAAATGCATCAAATTAAACTTTTTCCACTGTGATTCAGAGCAAAGAAACAAACCATAGGTGTGGTCTCCCTCTCACATAGATTCATGTCAGATGACGGGATGCAGCAATTGTTACCATCATACGCTGATGATACCCTTCTATTCTTTCCCAAAGAAACCTGACAGCCACCACATACCTACTGGCTGGTATGTGGGGCTGTCTGTAGGACTGTCTAGTGGACATAGAAGCAACTAGATGCTAGATACCTTTCTCTGGTAAACTGTGACGAACCAGGCTGGGATTTACTGAGCCTTTACTTTCAGGGACCTGAGGCTCTGAGACTCCCTGCTCGAGGAGGTCTGGTTAGCTGAGTTACACGGATTTTACACTAAACATGCAAACACAGAATTGCTGTCAAGTCAAACCAATTAGTTAATACTAACTAATAATTTTTTCAAGTTTTTCAAGAGTGGCATCCATGGCTTATTTTTATACTTTTTTTTCTCATGTAAACACCAAGTGAGCTCCATCTCTTCAACTTTGCTTGTTCGGACTGCTTTTGAAACCTCAGGTAGTCACACTGATTTTACAGGAATGTTTGAGATATCTGAAAAAAATGCAATTAAGATGAGACACAGAACAGTGTGTGGGTGTGTGTGTGTGTGTGTGTGTGTGTGTGTGTGTGTGTGTGTGTGTGTGTGTGTGTCCATGTTGTGAGTGCCTGTGTCAGCAAAATGAGTCATTTTCTGGGGAATAATGTCATGTCTCCCCTCAGGTGAAAGGGATGAGATCTCACACACACATAAACATAAACACACGGTGAGTCAGCAAGGTGTGTCTGTGTGTGTCTCTGTGTGTGTGTGTGTGTGTGTGTGTGTATGTATATAACTTGTCTCCATATATGCATGTAAACATCTGTGTGTTTATCTGCTAAAACTGTGCCCTAACCACTGTGACCTCACCTCCAAGTGTGTGTGCATCTTCTCGGGTGTGTGTCAAATGTAGGCGGGCCAACCACACTGTTTACACACAACGCCTCAGTGTGACCTCGGAGGTTGCCGGTGGCCGTGATTGGCTGCCAGCTACCAGCTCATTAAGCCACTCACACGGGGACACCGTGCCAGCAGACACACTCTCCATTTGTTTCACAACACACGGATAAAGTCACACACACTCGCCAGAGGGACACTGCAGGTATGGCAGGCAGCCATGTGCACATGCCCGCCGCTGCGTGTGCGCACACACATCGTGGAAGCAGAGAGTCTGTCTGGCCCCTGTGACCCGGCTGAACTTTGGCTCACCCTCATTGGTTGATTACACCACACAGCCTCACACCTAGATGCCTGTTGGCTGCTGGACCAAACCGTAGGGTCATGACTTACAGGAGAAGAGAAGAGAGAACAATACTAATCCCAACAAGGAAGATTATGACATTATGAAGAAGAAATGAGAAGGATAAAGAATCACGTTGCACTGCTGTTTGGTGGAAACCTTAAAAAAGTCATCTTTAGAGGAACCAAGAAAAATGCAGATTTTATCTTGATGACAATGTGTTTTTGATACTGTCCAGTGGGTGTTGAAAGGGTTTGGTCAGCAAAAGTGCTGAGAGAATTTTCTCAACCCACAAAAGAGCATCTCAGGACGGGAGTGGGAACAGCCAATCAGTGTCTGTTTATTATAATATGGGTTTTATTCTCATTCGGGTTTGGGTTAACCCTACAATATATCTGGTTTCTGACCACGAAAAAAAAAAAGGGTGGAAGTATTAGCATATACTAAAAGTACAAATGCTTATTATGCAGAATGATGTATTTGAGAAGAATTCCCATTTCATTAATGACATGTTCATCATTGTAATGTTGCAGCTGGTGAAGTTGTTTAGTTCATGACCTTTCCCCCAGAGATCAATAAAATCTTATGTTAGCTATGAGTCGACTAGAGGCAGCTCTAGTTCCCTGACCACGTCATGACGTGAGTCCAGGTGTAGAGGCTTCGCTGGCCGCTGCGTTAGGTCTAAACTCCACTTGGCATCACTGGGGCTGCAAAAAGGATGCCGTCGAGTCCACCATGGAGGCTGCAGAGAGGGCCTCCAGATGGACTTGACCTGTGGGCCAACGCTGCTGGGGCAAGGTCCGATCAACCCTGGCTGGGTCCCCTGAGCGAGGGTGTATGATGCTGAAAGACCGTAAAACTGAGGTGGCCCTGAGAGCTCAACTCAACTCTGTTAACTTAAGAACTTAAGAAACGTACGAAAACACATGCAAATACACAAGACGTGCTGCAAAACATCTTCATCAATTTGACAAGAGGCTGACGAGAGCTCCACGTCTGGCCTCAATCGAGTTGTCATGACTTGGTCTGGGAAACACCCGATGACCTCTGTGACCTCACTGAGGATGTGTCGCAGTTCATCCCAGGATTTATCTTTGAATCAACGAATCAAACTAATGCCATGTTTATGTTTTGTCGTAAGTTAAGTAAAGAATAAAGTATCATCAAAATGAATGAAATAACAGGTAAATGGTTTCCGCACTGTTTTTGTTTTCTCCAGTGTGAAGCTTTGCTTTTTGAACATTATGGATTATGGGAAAACTGTGGCTCAGAACCACTGATCTCTCCATCCTGTTTCCTTGTTTCATTTGAGGAACAAACATACCATCGCTTTGTGTGAAGTTTTATTGCTTTAAAAACGGATATAAATCATCCTTGATTTCTTCTTCTTCTTCCTGTTGTCTCTTCCTCCTCCTTATTAATAGCTGCCACTTTCGGACATCTTGCGGCATCTTTGTTCACTTCGATTTTGCAATTCAGATTTTTCTGCTTGCCATCTACTTCGCTGTGACTGCCAGAAAACGGAAAGGTTCTTTAGCAACACTTTCTTGTGTTTTCAAATTCTTGGAAAACAGTGTGATATTGCTATATTACTATAAAATAGCTTCACAGTAGTCCTATCACTGGATTGAAAACAGTGTCTATCCACTTAGACTGCCATGACACAGTCTTAAAGTGTGTGTGTTTGTGTGTTTATATGTGTTTATGTACCTTGGGGCTTGGTAAAGTACACGCTGAGTCATCATTCTTAAAGAAAAGAATCTGCTGACCGAATTAGCTCTGCAGGGGAAACCCCGTTACACAACAGAATGACATTTAGACTGCCTCTCTTTCTTTATGACACGTCTTGTCTTGCTCTCTTTAGTTCTATATTTTCTCCATCATATGTAGTTTTTATGCCCCAATTTCTTGTTTTAATCTTTTTGCCATTTTATTATTATTACTATTTAATTATTACTATTTATTCTCGGCTGCCTTTTTCTTCTTCTCACTCTGCTGTGATGTTTCATCCCTCTCCACCCCTGAACTGGGCCTTCTCCCTCTTTCTCCCTCTCCCACTCTGTCGTTCATCTTCTGTCCATTCCTGGTCTGACACCCGCCCCCTCCCTCCCTCGCCACCCTCGTCTCTCTTTCACCATACGATACTCCTCTGTTGACGTGTCCGTCTGGGAGTTGCTATAGCAACCGGACATTTCTGCTGACCCCTACCTTGCTTTGCATGTCGGAGCTGCAGGACGTTCAGTCATAGGGCAAACATTAGCAGAGTGTAAGAGTGCGTGTGCACAGCTAAACACACACTTTAGTGTTAAATGGATATGTGCGCGCATGCACATGCACTCATATGCATGCAAGTACATGTCCACTTAACACTTAATCACACAGATACACACATGCACTGTGTGCACACTCAAACACATAAAATCAGGGAAATAAAAACTGAACCAAAAGGACGACTATAAATGAACTGTATATTTGTTGAACATTTTTATTTTATATTAAAAATAACATTCATAACAGTAACAGTTGTACAACCAATAATAATAATCTGAAATGTTTGCAACAATAATTACACTTGAGAGTGGGAGGAATTCATATCCTCCTTTTTTTTTTTTTTTTAAATAAGTTAAGTAATAAAGTTTTTCTTTTTCCCCCAGATATCATTTTCTAAAAGCATTTATACATACAGTGTTGGCTAATAACTGGCTCACAGCAATCTCTAGAAGCCAGGTCTTTTAAGACTTGCTTTAATGTGGATATTCATAGCATGTTATCTAGGCAGGCATTTGGTTGTTATTCCATTTTGATCTGGCAGTAGTACAAAATGAGCAGGTTATCGATATTTTCCAGTACATCAAGCTACAGTACACGGCAGAGCACTTCTCTAAAGTCAGTGTGGTATGATCAGTGTATGGCTACTCCAGTGTTAGATAAAGTTAGATTCAGACATTGTAAGATAACAGTAATGTTTGGCATTGAGGCCTGAGCTGCGCACTCCAGTTTCCAGTTATCGTCCCAGTGTAGAAATCCAGTTCTCCACGTCTCCAGTTTCAACTTGAGCTCCACATTCAACCCCAAATAATGACTTCATTCTTAGTCCAAGTCATAGTCAGGTTCACCAATCAGTAGTTGAGCTGGAAGTCCAAAGTGTACAAGCAGCCAATCAATGGCTGCCAACTGCAAGAACAGACCGCCAGTCTAGCTTTAGGCATCTGATGAGCTTCCATAGATCCACGTTAATGGGATTTAGGGTTCACACAAATGAAATCCAGTGTTTAGTGTGACAAATATCTTCCAGTCCAAGGAGTTCATAAGATTGCACTTCTGTCAAATCCACGAAGCTGGACGCTCTGCGGCAGCTCTGGAGCAGGAAAGGTAACTTTCTCTGACGCTGTCCGTCGAAAAACAGCAGCAGTGTCCGTCACCTCCGTTGGTTCCTCAGCGTCCGTCCACTGAGTCAGCTGTCCCACATTCAAGAATCCCATGCTCCTCGTCCTCCTCTGTGTGGCTTTGGAGCAACGTGTCTGGCCAAAAGCTTTTGGTTTTGCTTTACCATTACCTGTAAGAGGAAAAAAGATTTTATAAGATAAATGTGTTGTTTTGAATTTCTTGTCTTTGTATCGTTTCTTCCTTTTTGATCTTTTGAGCGAAGAGCTGAAGCAGCGGGAAATTATGCCACAAAAAAAAAAATGAATCTGCACCGTAAATATTCACAGATTCCCATATTGCTTTTCCTTGGCATCACAGTTTGACAGCAGGAGGAAATATATTTGTCATTTATCATTTCCTGCCCTTCAGGGAGACCAGAGGTCAAGCTCAGCTACAGCACAACATCCCTGCAGCTGATTGGGATTCAAAGCATCAAAAATACTCTTGCAAGAATTAATGATGTTGCTTTTTCCTATTTACCTGCAGCTCTACATGATCATGGCTCTGATGGCTGCTTTGCTGATGCGTTTGCGATGTTTCCTCCTGCGCCGAGGCGAGGCCGGACGGAACGGGGCCTGACGTGCAGAGGCGGAGATGGGAGCCACGGTATAGAGGGCTGGCAGAGATAAAATAAAAGAAAACACAGTAAATACAAAAGTAAAGTAATGGACTGTTTTGTCTCTTCAGGACCGACTTTCAACACAGCTCACATCTTTCTCCAAATCAGTAAAGTGCAGACTCATCACTGTCACTGGCAGACCATCAACCAAGAACAAACACAGAGAAGAAGTGACAAAAAGTAACTTGTAGAAAAAAGCATAACATGATGTGAACAAATAAAAGAAAAAGGAAACCAAGTGAGAGATGAATAACAGCAACAACAGTTTCATCTTGGTTTCAGTAGCAGCGTGCAGCACCAGTGAAGAATAAACACAGGGCGTGGAGCTCCTGTAGTGGCTCTAACTGCACTCCGAAGGGCACCTGATAACCTTGAGGCCTGCACAACAAAGCCTGTGACTGCCTGCAGGTTTGAGTCAAACGCGAAGCGGTGGGAAGTGCAGCTCTCTGACGGCAGAGCTCTCAGGGGGTTGAGGAAGAATAGCAGGACACATGTGGCCGCGGTGTTTAGTCATACATCTACAGTGAGCTGCTTCCGGCTCGGGGAAACTCTCACACTGATTCTCTCATCCATTCAGTGCTAAAATTACAAAACACTCCTACCGCAGAGGCAACTACTGGAGTATAGTAGTAGTAATGGTGGTTACCCCTGCCCCATAAATCTGTCCTGCACCACATTTGACAAGGGCTGCAATTGTAATAATAAGTCCTCCAGCCTTTATCGGTGTATCCTGCATTTTCCAAATTTTTTCCAAACAACTCCTTTTGGCTTGAAGCAACAGTGGAGAGCTGTGCAAAGATGTACGTCTGCAAAATCACTCAGTGCATGTCTACTGAATAAACACAGGCCCAATTTTAATCTTTTGACCTTATGAATTACAACTATACTTGTTTATTAGTACAAACCCTTTAACTGCATTATGAAACCATAATAAGTTAGATGTAGCTGCAAGTGTATGTCTGTGATTTCAATGACCTGCCAATCAATTATTTGTATTTGCTGATGGGATGACCCAAGGTGGAGGTGCAGCTTGTGGCTCTGCTCTCCTGTGTGCCGCAACATTTCATTTGTATTTTAAAAACCAACTTGGCCTGTTTTTAATCACAAACCCACTCCAACAGGCTACTTTGACACACACACACACACACACACACACATTCTCATGCAGCTGAGCAGTACCTGTTTTAAATGCGGTGGGCTTTGGTCTTTGCTGTGGATGATGAGGATGAAGAGGAGTCTGTCTATCCGGTTCCCTCTGTACCATCTCCAGAAGTTTCTGCCTCCTCTCCTCCTCTGTCAAATGACCGTCTCCTCTGGTCACATTAGAGTCTTTTTCCTTCCCCTGATTGGCCAGCTTCGCACCAGCCGAGTCCCCGCTACTGGCTGACCCACTGTCCTCCCTCTCCTTCCCTTCTTTCTGACTGACTGTTTCAGCCTCAGTCTGTTTGTGGCTTGTGACCTCTGTATTCTTTTGGCTGGTCACTGAGTCTTTCTGGTTGGTGGTTAGAGGAGGGGTGGGGTTTTGTTCTAATATGGATGGCTGGGTTGGGCTGACGGGTGGGGAGGCGCCGTCCGACTGGGGGGCGTTGAGTCGATACTGCGCCCCCAGCTCTTGGTCCTCCACTCCTCCGTGGTTGAACTGCTGTGGAGAATGTGGCTGGTGATGATATTGCTGCTGATACTGCTGATGCTGCAGCACCTGCTGCTGCCTCTGAGCGTGATCAGGATGATGTGCTTCACCGCCACTGTGTGCTACGTGCACGCTGCCTTCCTCCCTGCTCCCGTCATACCCGCTCCCGTGCCCGACCTGCTGCGTACTTCCCATGACACTGTGCTCCGCCCTTGCCTCCGACGGCCCGCTGCTGACGGACCCGAGCACCCCGATGATCGGCTGGTGCACCCTGGGCTGTGTCCAGTGCACCAGCTGGGTGTAGCTGCCCTGCTGCCACTGCCTTGCCACCGGCTCACGCTCCTCAGGACTGTAGTGCTGCTGGTTGTGCTTCAGGTCATCGTGGCGATGGAGGTCGGCCTTGGAGGCGTGAGTCTTGGGCGGGGCTGGGTGAACGGATCGGGGATGGTGGGAGGATGGAGGAGGCTGCTGTGGCGCAGGTGCAGGGGGGTTGGGGTTGCTCTGAATGGAAGAGTGCGTAATGGGAAGGGATGGGGAGGATGAAGAGGACGAAGAAGACGTGGCGGGTTGGCACCTGCAGCTGACGTGATCTTCCACTGAGATGATGGCTTTGTCGTAGCGGGCTTTCCTGTTGATGTACTGGATCTTTATCACCTGGAGAAGAGATGGAGAGGAACACAACAGTATAAATCATTAGTGAGGTTTGAGGTCCAGACAAATCCAACAACAAACCATTCAAACAGAACTGCAGCCAATCTTTCTGACTGTTTCCTTTCACTTGACTGAACATATAGCCGTGCATGTGCAGCGAGGCGTGTCTTGAAACAAGTAGCGAAGACATCTGATTGGTTGCCGACATTTCCAGACAAGCTGATAATTCCCTGAAATGTGGCGGCTCTCTGCCAAAGCCTTTCTGCCTTTACCATGTAATTTTCTAATTATGTAGATGCTCCTGTTCTCAAAGTTATATCGGGTATAAAATCAGATCCTGCAGGTTAACTTGTAACGTCTACCACAGCGTATATATCACCAGAAGAAATAAAATGAAACCATCAGCACAGAGCTTCCTGAGGCATCGTGTTGGTTTGACCTGGCGGAAAAAATGTCTGTACTATTGCAATTAGCCTATAATAAAAAAACATTTGTCTTCTATTAATATACTCTTTTAATTTTTATTCATAATTTGCTTGTAATCAATAAAGGAATATATTTTCTTTCTTTATATTTAGATGAGAAGATTGGGACAGTTGTCTCTCTGTGCAGTAAGTTTATTGATATGTCGCATAAAGACTGGCAACGAGGGGAACCTCAAGCCTGACTCTGACTCTGACCTGTGGAAACAAACTTCACCCTCAGAGGCTAAATAATCAATACTTTATATCTTATTTATTTTAATTCGTATAACAACAAACGAAGAGAACAGGCCAGGAGCAGTAACATGACATATCATGTGTTAATCAGGGAGCGTTAGAGGTGCTGTCAGATGGATTTGAATTATACTCTTGGACGGGAGCCCTGTTTGCAGTCTTCATGCTAAGCTAAGCTAATTGGCTGCTGGCTGCAGTGATGTGAGAGTGCTCTCTTGGCAAGAAAACAAATCAGTGTATTAAAAACAACTAATCCTTTAATTTGGAAAGAAGAACTCTGTAAAGTGATTAAATAAAATGATCATGTGATATTCTAGTGAAAGTCAACAAACAGTAATATTTTATCTACTTATTTGGCAAAAGCACTCAGTGTCATGGTGATGAACTTCTCCATAGTTACTGTACCTATTTGAAATCATGAGCTCATGTTTCCATGGCAGCTGTGTGTGCTGTGTACCTGCAGGTATCTGCTGGAGGTGACGGTGGGGACGCACTGCAGGAGCCTGGTGTTGCAGCAGCCCGAACACCTCTGCACCTCCACGCAGGGCGGCCACAGCATGAAGTTGGCGTTGCGGCGGTCCAGCATGGACCTCGTCACCTCCATCACCTCCGTCCGAACTTTACAGGCCGCCTGCTGGGCCGGCTGCGCCTCCACTGTTGGAGGAGGAGAGGGCGAGAGGAGAGAATAAGATTGGATTATTGGCAGGAAGGGCATAGCAAAGTGATAAGACACAGATGGAAGAAACAGACTGATTGAAAAAGACATAAATAGACCGGAAGGGACGCAAATAGATGTGGAAACATACCAAGACTTCTAGTGTATCGGCCATGGGTGTGGTTTGTGAGAATATCATGCTCATCTTCTTCCTCATCTACAGAAAGAGATGGGGGAGGAGGGGAGATTGGGAAGGAGAGAGATAAAGGGAGACAAAAACAGAATTAGAGATAATTACATATTTTCCTGCTTTTATCTTAAAACTGGGCAACATTGAACTGACACTTTTACAAGCCACGACGGAAACTTATAAAACACGAGGCTTTTGGGGCAGTTTTTAGCCGAGCTCATTGTTCACTGCACAAAGGAAGCCATTTTTTTCTTCTCTCACTAAAACAATTAGGCTATTTTCTACCGCAATTTGTCTTGTCGATGTCAAGAAAACTGTTGAGGAGAGATATGAGTTGTTAAATATAACTCTTGTGCAGATCTGTGAGTGTGTGTGTGTTTGTGTGTGTGTGTTTTTGCACATGTCGTCATTTCATAGTGTTGCCCCTTAGTCCTAATTATATGCCTGGTGTAGGTTGCTTTTGGTCACTCTGTGTGTGCGTGCGTGCGTGCGTGCGTGCGTGCGTGTGTGTGTGTGCATGTGCATGTGTGTGCATGTGTGATACACAGATGCACAAGATGTTATTTAGTTGCCTCTAATTAACTGCCTGGTACAGAAAGAGAACAGTTTCTTATTGTTCTCAGAAGCTGCTTTTCTAATTTTATCTGTGCATTTATCTGTATCCAAATGTTTTGTAAGACTGATCCCGTTCTTCCTCTTTCATGTATCAACACATGATATGTTTAATTCTGTAAAAACCAGCCGACCAATCAGAATCGTCCTACTGGTTCTGCCGATTCTGATGAAGCTGTAACTTAAAATCTTGTCTTTTTTCAAACTAGTGCTTAAAGATAAAATGGTCATCTCTTTATCAGCATTTATAGCTAACACCAACATGCTAACAGGCTCACAATGCTAATGTATTTATACTAAGCAGGTGTAATGTTTATCATGCTCCACCATCTTAATTTAGTGTGTTGGCATGCTAACACTTGCTAATTGCTACAAATCCCTGCTGAGTCTGATGGTCGCTGAGTGAAAAGTCGGGGGATTTTTCCTCTGAGCGCTTTAAAATATCTGTAACAAAGCTCATGGCAATCCATCAAATTTTTTTTGAGACGTTTCAGTCTAAAAAAGTGGTGGACTGACCCACGTTACTGTGGCTAAAAACACAAAACTTAAGACGACAAGCAACAGCATCTGATCACAGACAGAACTTGAACAACAACTGAACTCGGTCATTGAGAAACTTGCTAAAACTCCCAAACTCTCAGGGCAGTTTCAAAATTATTCCATATAAAAACATAGACTTTGAGTCACTTCCTTGTGCCTGTGATGGTTCCTCTCTCTGGTCGCTGTTATGTCACCATGTTATTTATGCATTATGAAATGATCAAAGGACCATCTATTAATATATGTATGTGTGACTTGGTTTCTCAGAAGGATAAGATCATAATGAATTTTTTAATCACCCGCCGAGCTGCATGCGTGTCTGACTGCGTTCATGAGTTTGTTTGGACTTTGTTTTTTTGGGAGGGGGCATGGGGGGGGGGGGTGTCTCTTTCTGTCACACAAACACACACATCCATATTTCAGAACGTGGAGAGGAATCCAGAGCAGGAGAACAATGCTGTGACCTTGTGCTGGAAGTTTCTCTCTCTCTGTCTCTGTCTCAGTTTGTCCGACCCACACCAAGGTCACAGCTACTCTCTTTCTTTCTCTCTCTCTCACTCACTCACTCACTCTCTCACACACACACATACATGGATCAAGCTGCTTCATCAGTCTTGCGGCTGTCTCGGATAAATATTGCCTTAACATGGTGCTTGGCATGTATGCTGATACTCTCTCTTACTGCATTCCTATCTCCTCAGGCGTCTGTAGACACACACACACATTCACCTCCTCCACGTCTGTGTTATTAGTGTGTGTGTGTGTGTGTGTGTGTGTGTGTGTGTGTGTGGTGCTCATTAGTACCTATTACATTGGTCTCCTGCTGCAGCAGCAGCTTCAGGTCGTCCACAGAGGAGATGGGAGAGTTCCTCACCAGGTCGACCAGCGACGGAGGGAGAGGGTCGCTCTGTGGAGACAGACACAGACTCTTATAACTCTTGTTACGCACTTTGGAAACACAGTTTTTGCCAGGAATATCAACTCTGCTTTGGATTGAATTACAGTAAACATTTGTAAATCCGCAGATATGTCCCAGTTCTGGTTCTTAGCTGAGGAACGCAGCCTAGATTTGCCCGACTTCAGATGACACAACCAGTGTATCCGAAGCCCTCAATATCCCATAATCCTTATGCACAATCATCAGTTGTAAAATGGGGCATTCAGGTGATTGCAGCTGACTTATAAAGTCAGAAACATATCATGTCATCAAGTAGTGTTTAGCAGGTATTTGCATTTAAATATCAGTCACAAAAAACCCAGAAAACACAAAAGAAAAAGACTTGGTGAAGCTTTATTATAGACATCTTTTTGGAGGTGGTGCAGGTTCATTAAAGGCTTCAAGTCCCCTGAAGGATTTATCCTTTGTGGACTGCGTCCTTTAGAGGCGCCCGGCCCTGAACTGTGACATTATTATTTATTATTATTCCACACAGAGGCTGGAAGTGGCCTCTTTGCCGGGGAAAGAATGAATTCATGGGGGGAAGAAAGCCGTAAAGTGCACTAAATCCTACCACACGTATACAATACAACACATGGGCTTCTTGTGCCTTTTGATAATTTGTATCGTCACCTACTTTTAAAATTTTTTTTTATTGTGGTGCCAAAAAGTTATTAGGATTCAACCGAAATGGAACAACAGACAGTGACATACACAGAGAGAGAGCTGATGTGTAAATATCTCAGTCTTCCATCTCCAGTCAACTCTTGCTCCAGTTTCACTTCCTCCTGCAGAGGAAATGATGGTTGTGATTGGTGTTTGTTGCTGCTGTTGTCACTCTCTCCCTGTTTACCCACAAACACCGCAGTTGCTCCCGGTGTAAAACAGGAAATTAGCCTCTTGCTCCCTGTCGCACTCTCTCTCTCTCTCACTTTTACTTTCTCACTCTCTATGTATCTCGCCCATATTTGTTCTTTCACTTCATCTTATCCAAAGCATCAAGAAAAAGACCAATGTTTTGTGTTCAATTCAGTTCTTACTTTAAAAAAAAAAAAATAAGAAAACATCTGCATGTTATAGAACACAAAACTTTGTGAAATATACTTTAATCTAACAGAGTTGTGTAAGTAATTTATGCGTCACCTGAGAGAAGAGAAGGAATGTGATATTTAATGAACTTTTAATGTATGCCGTTGCAGGACTTCATTATGGATTCAGTCTGGCTGAACTCCTGCGGTTTCTTTATGGAGATCAAAGGCAGATTACTCAGTGTTCTGTGTCACATTTTGCTTTGCTTGGCTGTAAGGTGATACTATCTCAGCGCAGTTGGAGCAACATTTGATGGAGTCACATGCCAGGAAGATGCCAAAACAAATTAAGGAGTGTTAAGAATATAAGAGGAAAATATTTTGGTGAACTCTCTGAAATGCCTTGAGAGTAGAAGTAAAGGCTTCCATCATGATACAAAATTAATGACTATAGCTATATAACATGTTTACAGTATCTTCCGAGTAAACATGTCGCTCCTCTAAGGATGGAGGCTGCGCTCGCTCCCCAAAGATCAGTTCATCTTAATCTCCCGACTGACAAACACAGAGAGTCAGATAGATTTATACATTTAAATGCAGAATAATTTCCCTGCTGTTAGAAATGTCTTGTATATTATAAGTTATATTTGTAAGGGCTCGCACTGTCCTGATGTTTTATGAACTTTACTCGTAAATGCAAATGCGCAGGCTCCAAATGATTCCCATTTTACTGGTAAAGTCTGATGTATAGCTTAAAATAAAAAACTGACATGACAAAGTGACATGAAACTATCAGTAGCATCAAGAGTCTGTACACTTTCTGCTTTCGGTAAAGTCTTTCACCTGTTTGTGATTCGTTTCGTTGAACATAAAACTTTTAACCTTATTCAACAAAGAAAAAAAAACTCCTAATATTAACCCAAACAGAACAGTAATTCTTCTAACTTTAACCCCTTCGTGATGTGATGAGACTAAATGTAGTTACTGTTTATCCAGAGTTGCACTGATCGTTAACCTCACCTCAGCATAGCAACCGGTTTAAGGTTTTAAGAGGGTTTTTTTTTTTTTAAATAGTCAACATCTTCGTAAAGTGTTTAGAAGACAGTTTCCAAGAGACAAGTATCAAGAATATCACACAGTGGCGTCAGGTGATGTGACCATATAATATGATATTATGTAAAGTGCCAAACTGTTTATAGACAGGCAGCTATCCCTGTAACATCTGTGGTTGTATTAGGTTGAGTCTGCTTTAAAGGAGCTATGTGTAAAGATTTCTCTGCAGCCGAACGTGGATTCCTGCCAGGAGCGGGCGGTGGTGATGGTCACAGGACAAGAGCTTCAGCCATCGCTGCGTTTACAAGACAAGAGGTAATAACACGTCCACAGAGCGGCGCTATGCCTTCAGGGAAGAGGCTACAGCGACTCGCTATCGGAAAGTGACGAGACGGGCCGGGGCTAGCTAGTTAGCGTGCTGACTTCAGTAGAAGAAAAGACGTGATTGAGACAAGAGTTAACATTGGCGTTGCTTCCCACCTCTGGAGACAGCTGTTGGTGAGTGAAGGAATGAAGTTTGACGCTGACCTCGCAACGTTTGTCTTAGACTGATAAGTGAAAGGATGTTAATGCTAACGTTCATTTAGCGATAACAAAACTTGCAAATAGCTCCTTTAAGGCAGTAATTGCATTATACAGTTACATTTATTGCGAAAGAATTGCCCAGTTCTGCCTGACAGTCCAGAGAATGAAGTCTTCAATGGACGAAAATGGGAAAAAATTTATATTTTTAAGATTATTATTCTATTTTTGTTCATATTTTTGGATTTTTTTCCTACAAAATATCACCAGCTAGAGATCCAACCTTTTTATTTAATTACTGAATCTCATCGTTTTATCATTTTATGTCCCTCTTTTATGTTAATTTTCTATCTCTCTCTTCACTCTTCAGTCTTTCTGTCTCTGTCTGCTTTGTGGGCGGCAGTGGCTCAGGACACCTGGATGACTTTCACGAGCCATTGGCTGACCTAGTTAAGCAAACACACACACACACACACACACACACACACACACACACACACACACACACAAACACACTCGCCCCCTCTTTTCCAGTTCACATACAGATGCTTAACCACTTAACTGTCAGCCCAATTTGTCCAGAGAGGCTCACACACTTATTCTCTCTCACACACACACACACACACTGAGGCAGTTTTCACTCGGCAACAAGCTATCATTACAGTCCCAGTGCAAATTGCACACACACACACACACACACACACACACACACACACACACACACAAATTAGAGAGTGGAACACAGAGGAAATAGTTCCTCACATGGACAAACAACAAACCGCTGGTTAAAATATAACAATTGTACAACAAGCTAATAATAGTGGTTTGAGCAGAACAGCTAAATTAACCAGAACAAATCTGTCACCAAGTTCCTTATTTGCTGTGTAACACACATGCAAAGACACAAAAATAGGCCTCAGTTGTTGTTGTTGTTGTTGTTGTTGTTTTTAGTCTCTGAAAAGCCTGTAAACACCTTTTCTGCTCAACACTGTTATGGAAACTTTGGTCGTTTGTCATGTGTAGCTAAGCTGTTGGGTTGAGAAGACTGTCTGACAGGATGTCATGATCTACAAACAGGTCATACACACACACACACACACACACACACACACACACTGCATGGGGCCTTGGAGAAAGCCTGGAAGGCAAAGAGATTGTATGGAATGTTTGGGGAGAAAGGTGAAGTGTAATGGAATGTAATTATGGGGCCAGCTGAGTGCACACACACACACACACACACACACACACACACACACACAAACATGCAATCAAACAGAGGCGTAGACTCTGTGAGAAAAAGTAAACACACACAAAAACACAGAACAAGAGTGTGTGACTCACAATCACACCACGCTGTCACAACACATGCCTTCTTTTATCAGAGATATGGCAGATGGCCAAAATACTGTCGCATAAACTTGATACTCACAGAGCTCGGTGCATGGGCACTCACTGTCCCACACACACACACACACACACGCACGCACATGCACAGACAGCAGCAGAGATGATGGTTCAGATGATGGATGGAAAGACGACAGAGGAAGAGGACAGGAGCTGAAAGGAGGGTAGAGGAGAAATGAAAAGAGGTGAAGGAAGAGGAGCTGTGTCTCTGAGCAAGGCAGTAAGCACGTCCACCGGCTCAATTCTGCGCAGGTACATAACAGCAAGATGAATTTCCTCAATAGACGCGACTCTAGACTTGAAATAACGGATCAATTGACCTTATTTTGAAAATAGAACAAGCACTTCAGTCACATTTTTTGACTATTTTCTGACATTTTAAAAAACCAAATGATTGATCAATGAATCTGAAATGTATTGAGCTGATTAACTGACACTGAAAGTAACTGTCAGTTGTGGCCCTCACACGGCTGTGCTATAAGACCAGGCCTCTTCGTCCTGTCGAAACCTTCAAACTGATTCCATATCAAAAAAGGTAAATGAACACCAGCCATTTTGAGTGAATAGTTAGCATTCCAGGCTAACTGATACCATTAGCTTCATGCCCGTAGCTGCCTTCAAAGTAAAAGCCCTCCAGCGACTGGGAGTCTGACTGAAGGCAAGGAGGCATCGCTGGAGGGCTTTTACTGTGATGCCGCCACATCTTTTTATCTTTCGTTATTGATTCCAGCAATAATTTTAGAATCGGCCATTTCAATGGTCCCATATTGTATAAAGGTAAATGTCCATTTGTTTTTTGATTATAGATCAGGTCTAGTTTCTGTATTAATACTGTGAAAGTATCAAAGCCTCAGTCCACAGAGAAATGCACAGTCTGTATTCAGAAACTGAGCCTCAAAACCAGCCGTCAGGACTTTTGTAACTTTGTGATGTCACAACAAAGCAGTCACTGCTCTCAGCCATGCCACAAGCCCCGCCCACCTGGACTCACCATCCAACCTTGCAGGATTTGGTCTCTCTGAGGGTTTTACCTGAAAACCGCTATATATTTATTTGATCACTCAGAAAACATTCAGCCAATCAGAAGAGGGGATCAGAGCCTCCTGTCTTCTGATTAGCTCATCGATCTGTTGTTTTTAGAGCTCCACAAAAAAGCCTGAGATAGGAGATGTAAAACTGCAATGAGATGGTTTTTGGTTCTTAAAACCACAAATATATATTGAATGAAACATTGAAAAAGTGTAAAATATGGGACCTTTAAATATTCTTTATTTCTATATTTCTCACCATTTTATCTAATAGAAGTTATCTTCAATCCTCATTACTATTCCTATTATTTCAAACTATCCACTGGACCCTGTGACTAGATTTTCCCCTAATGCTGCAGCGCACAGAGCTTACAAACAAATAATCTTATGAGCCACTGCGCTTTTCTATCTGACACATGCACGCACAGAGGCATAGCCCCCGTGCTGCACACACACCAAAACACATGCACATATGTCCACTAACACATAATGCAGCTACCACCCGCCCATGCACCCAGATGTGCGCACACACACAAATACACACACTGCTACGCGGCACACAAAGTCCGTGAAATCCCCGGCAGATTAGTTGTTGTTCTTATGTAAAATGGATCAAGCCGGGCAGCAGCAAATCGTCCCAGCTCGCCCGGAGAGACAATAGTCTGACAACAACCTGTTCAAAAATCCATGTGCGGGGTGGGTCATCGTGAGCGTGTGTAGTTGTAACAATAGTGATTTGAACAGCAGATGATGAAAGACTTGAGGTCTGACCTAATGTGTGAGTGCTTTTGACTCCAGTTGTTTTAAATGGATTTAAAAAATGAACCGTAACAACTCTCAGTGTGTGTGAGTGTGTGTGCATGTGTGCATTCATCCTAGTGTATTCTGTGTTTAACACCATATTGTATAAGCGTTAAGTTTTGACTGGATTATTCACAGACTCGCAGCAGCTGCACAGTAAAAAGAAAATGATCTTTCCCTCTAAATTGTGATAATATTTTCTGGATCATCCTTAGTGAACCTGTAGTGACATTGCTGAATTGTGTGTGTGTGTGTCTGTGTGTGTGTCTGTGCATGTGAAGTCTTTTCCAAAGACAGATGTGGCAGAACTAAGACGTCAAAGATGTCTCCATTTTTCCCATCACTGGACTGAACGTTGTGACAAGATGAGGATTAGCGTGTCACAGAGTGTCAGCCGGACTCACACATCGACCTGACGCTGTCTCACTCACAGGTCACATGTCAGGTCAGTGTTTGTTTAAGTATAAAAACGTTTCAGACCTCCACAGTGCTACCTTAAGCTGCAGCTGATCCTAACACGCACGAGACGTCGAGGGTGCTAATAGTTCACAGGATCACCAATATCAGCCAGTTTCAGCTCAGTGACCTGTGCAAGGCGCCGGTCCTCTTTGGCTGCAGCTCACAGGGCTGGGCGAAGTGTTTTTACCATCCTGTTTCCACTGTGTGAATTGTAATTTTTTATGAATGTCGAGAAGTGCTTCGTTCATCGGTTCTAACAGTTTCAGGATGTTGTGCATTCGACGAAGAGAAACAAACGTATGACAAAGTTAAAATGTCCAAAAGACGAAACCTCTCCAAAAACGCAGATTGAGCTCTGCCTTCTCCACACCGGCATCATCTTCAAGGGACAACGGAGCTGAGAACATAGATGTTAACTGCTAACTACGTAGGATGCTTAGACTATCCTCAATACAAAAACGTTAAGTTAGTAAATAGCTTGCCTGATTCACCCGTACATACATCACACCCATCGAGGGCAATCATTTTGGGTTCAGTATCTTGCTCAAGGACACTTAGACATGTGGACCGGAGAAGGGTTTGACCCACCGACCTTCTGATTAGCAGACAACCCGCTCTTCCTCCTGAGCCACAGCTCGTGCGCTTAGATGTAGGTGGATAGTCGGGTGTAGCCTGCTGAGTGTGAGACACCGGAGACCACACTTCACGTCCTGGCTCCTACCAACAGTGCACTTCGGTTTCTAACAACTATTAATAAGAGATTTTACTAAACACAACCAAGTCGTTTTAGTAGATGAAACTTGATCACCGAGGTGGTTCATTGAAAATGCTCATATGGGTTTTTGTAAATGCTTCCTACACAACAACGTTTGACAGAGGTCACCTGACAGCTCATCCACATGACCCACAAGTGTTAGAGCGGGGACATGACCAAATGAGAGTGTGAACGACAGGGACATAGGAGACACGTGTGTTTGCAATCTCATAAGAAGAAGTCAGTAAATACTGTTTAAATATATTTATATTAAGACGAGGCGCTCGAGTGGAAAAGAAAGAGCAAAAGCAAATGCGTAAGACCTCCGTGCATTTGGACCAACATTTTTGTCGACAAATGACGTTTAGCTCGGATATCGATGTGCAGCCTTTTCTCTCTTCTACACTACAGTGTATTTGGCCTCCTGAGAGTTTGTGTTCACTGGCTGCTCGCTAAAGAAACAGGTGTCTGCTGGAAACACGAGATAAGATTGTGTTAGAGAGAAAGATGATTTCATTGGTGGAGTGACAATAGGACCTCGATGCTGTGGTGTGACAGTGAAAACAGCAGCTGGGCTGATGATGGGTGGATTTTAGCTCCAGCTGTGTACGACAGGTTAACTCCTGCTGTTGGGCCTCCAGCCAAGACCCTGCCTCACCCCCCTCCCTCCCTCCTCTCTCTCTCTCCCTCCCTCTTTGTGACACTGTGACTCTTCCATGCAACACTTCACAGCCATGAAACATGAAAAGGAAGCGCAGAGAGAGGCAGACACAGCACAAGCTGCAGAGTCACAGAGGGAGAGCTACACACACTGATGTGTAGGGCTGTCAAACACGCACAACGCTGCACTGTTCTTTTTGCCTCGCACTTAAACTGTAGAAAACATTCACACCGCACAGGTTGTAGAATCATCTCAGGGGACCATGAATGTCACGCGCTCTTTATAAGTGAAGGAAATTCTCAACCGCCGAGATAACACGTCCTCTCATGACTGTCACTGTCTTTGTGACACACAGTATCTGAGTCAGAACATGAACTATTATCTTCGTTGAAATTCAATCTTCACAGAGCTTCCTCCAGACTACTTGGTATTTTCAGGTTGGCAAAAGATCCAGGCACAGAGAAGGAAGCATCAGCACCACCCCCATCAAGAGCGTTTAGATGGTAAAGAGCCCAAACTAGTGTCTGAGGCACACTGGCATCTTTCCTCCAGCTCACCCAGGTAGTGTAGTGGAGGCACAACCAGGCTATTATTACCAAATGGTTTAGACAGAGACATAAATATTTGAGTCATGAAATTAAAATGGACCAAAGTTTCCTTAAAGAATAATAATGTTTTTCTGATATTTAACTATCTGTCTTGGTGGTTGGTTGCCTTATAATCATCACCACATTTGTATTAATTACTACCTCATTGATGGTTTTACCTTTAAATCAAGACTTTATAGACATGTCAATAAGTACGACTATGTGCATTTTTAATCCATGTCTGTTAGTTTCCCCTCACCGACTAGAGGTCATGCGGTGTGTTTACCGGCACATCCCGGTCTTACCTCAGCGCTGCCGAGCCGCAGACGGGCCGCTGAGAGCGCAGCCAGCAGCAGCAGCAGGACCCAGGACCTCATGTTGCCGCCCAGCCTGAGGAGCCGCAAGCGACCGGCTGGGCATTTAGCACCGCGGCGTCCAATCCCCCGGCTGCACCGAGCCTCGTCCCGGTGTCGTGTGCTTGTGCGAGGCACGCGCTGTTAAATATCCCCCAAAATGTGTCACTGCCTGCAAGCGCCGCTTGTCCAAATATTTGCTCACGGTGACTCACACGCAGGCTAGACGTCTGACTCTGTCCATATCGCTGTTTTGAAAACTCACAAACGGAGACGTGTGGGGTGCTGTGGGACAGGTGCGTAATGCAGGGTGCTATGATTGACGAAAGCTACAGCAGCACAATTCCCAATATATCAGTCTGCAGCGTTAGAGTGAGTCCCAGTGAGCCCCCGCTGTCAATCCAAAAAATGTCTCCAAATGTGTGATTTATAAAAATGAGTCGTTAACAAGTGCTCGATGCGTCCACTTTCCTGTCAAGACTCCAGTTTAAAAAATATCAGATAACGAGCTCCCGCTCCAAAATCTGGGTTAAATGTAAAATGAATGCAAGATTCTGGTCATAAGCAAAAACCCACAACTCCAGAGCACCGTGCGTAAAAGTTGGTCACCTTGGAATAGCGCTTCGTGCGTAATTCTCTGGAAGGCTCCGCTGCAAAAGTCAGATTATTCTCATCCCAGCGCGATTCACTTGACTGCAAATTGCATCTGTCTAATCTAAGCCTCTCTCTCAGCGATTGCGGTTCCCTGACACTTTGCCTCTCCGTGTCTCTGTTCAGTCTTCCAGTGTTGCTCCTTTCACCGGCGCCGCAGGATCATGTTCCTCTCGGCTCTTGCGCTTCTCCTCTCTGGTTGCGTTTTGGGCGGTGAGCAGCTTTTCCAAATAGAAACAGGGCCTCCCTCAAGTTTTAAGCATCAAGTCAGACTAAGAAACGCCGAAGCATACCGGAAACGGGGCGATTTTGCTTTCAAAGTAAATGAATAGATTGAGCTTTTCATGGAAAATTCATGATCTCGGCGCTGAAAGTGGGTCTCCACAGCACCGGCAGAGAAATGAATGTGTATGATAAAAGACCAGCAATGATGATAATAACATATAATTTCACAAGATGGATATATGGCTCATAGGAATGAAGAAGTGCTGCAAAGTAGGTGAAATTCATACACAGCAATTGCATGTTAAAGATTGCCATCAGAAGCATGTATGAGTTTATGCGGTGAAACTTGTTGGTGGTAAAGGCAACAAAAGCACTTAACTTTTCATTTATCCACTATATATTAATATTTAATAGTATTTCTGGTGTAGTATTTTAATTTCAGCAATGCCTCTATTGACAACTCCAGTAGTCATGAGGATTTATTTTGAAGGTTCCTGACCGGAAGTCTAAATCCTCAGGTGTCTAACTTGACTGTGGTCCTCAACTTTGCTCCAGGGGCCTCGTTCCTCTCATCTTGAAGGCAGGGCTTACCACCTCCTTATTAGGAGCAAGGAGACTTTAGGGCCCATGGGTGCTCTTAAAGGGGAAGTTTGGAGCCACGACACGAATTATTAATTCCTATGTGCATTATAATAACATATGTGTCATGTAACAAACATAATGTTTTCTTTTTTTCTTTTTCCCAGGGGAAATAAGGTGTTTTCTAAGGTGAATATAATATTTAAATTCCTCTAGACATCTTTAGTTTTTCAATTTTTTATATTTTGTCAACATTGTCTTCCCACATAAAAGACAAAAGGAAAACTGGGGCTGTAAGCAGAAATACACTTACTTCCTCATTGAGAAATCTGGCAGACGTACTCGCAGACCTTTCAGAACGGTTAGCATAGTTAGCATCTTTTATTTGTTTATGTTCTTTGTTAGCTTGTGACTGCCAGTGGCTGACACTGTGTTAGCGGTTGTGCTAATGCAAACTGTGGCTCTCTGTACTGACAAGGTTTCGGGTTTATTTTTCCCGCCCCCTCGTCCCCACAAGTCGACAGGATTGGTTCCTTAGTTTTTGTGACATATGAAACCCTGTCCGTCTGAATCTGTTTTTATGAGACTGTCATTGGTTCACTGCAGTTGCGAGGTCGACTGATTATTGACTGATTATTTCACTCATGACATGTTTTCTATAAAACATCATATGGATGTTAACAAGGTTAAAAACTTGACAGAATTTACAGACAGTGATGAAGTTAATCAGACAACATTAATCCAACTGTGTTAGTCTGTGTATTTAAAGACATTGTTTATAGCAGATGGTGATATTAAGTATTGGGACCACCCTCTTATTTATATTTGACTCAGGGATTGCACCTTTTAGAAATGTAATGAGGTCACCATAAACAAACAAAAACAAAAGCATTTTTTATTGGATTATAATATTAAGAGGAATATTAAGAACTCCAAATGGATGCTATTTGTGAAAATGCATTTTGTCTGTTTCTCTCCCTCTAATGCAAAACGCAGAAAGTGCATTACATCATCAGCAAATTCAGCTCGGCTTGTGAAGTTATGAGTCAGAGCTGGGGCAAATGGTTTTCCGCAAAACCTTTAAGCATTTGTTGTAATCTTCTCGGATTATTGTGTGGATTGAAGGGTGCGGGTTGGCAAACAGAACAAAACAAAGAGGACCAGAAAGTTTGGACAGTCCCACGGATGCTTTTCAAAATCACACTCAATGACCATTTACTGCTTCAGTTGTTCAGGCAGGAGCGAACTCGACAAGAAAAAAATCCTTTTTGTCTTTTCAAAACTCAAAGTCACAAGCAGGCGGCCGTACAGAAGTAAATCCAAAGATTAAACTGAAAAATATGCTTTGAAAGTCATAAAAGATTCCCTACAGGCACACTTAAGACATGTAACAACCCTCGTGCTTCATTGAGAATTTCAGAATCTACAGTACAGTATGAATGCTAATCAGGACAAGTTGAATCTTATCATGTTTGTTTCACATCTGCGCTCGGGAGTCATTTGGATCGCAAAGGGCATGACTGATGTTGGAAGCAAATTACGGTCATCACGCTGAGAAGGCGGGATAAGATATCAAACCTTTGGATATTTAAAAAGTGTTGATGGTATCATTAGACTTTCCAGAAACGCTTGTGAGGCTCAAAGGATTTTTTTTTTTTTTTTGGACGTTTTATCCATAACATCTTAAATATGTGACATTAAGACAAGTGTCTCGAGCTAAATTAGCAAAGGAATGTGAAAACAGCCCAGTCTGGAGCGCCAAACTACACACAGTGGAAGGGAAACGTGTCTCTTATCGGGCAGACGTTGCAACGATATGTACTTTGCTGGTCTGTAAAGGGTTCGTCCTGCTCTGTGGCTCGTAGATATGTTTTGTTCTGACCTGAGAAGTTCGCTGACCACAGGACAGATCTGCTCACATTTCCAGAGGAGACAGGCACTGTTTTCCAGGAAGCTCAGTGTTTCATTTCGGGGTCACGGTTGGATGGATCGCCATGGAAGTCAGGGGTCATGGTAGATTCTTCCTCCCTGCAGAGGGAAGACAGAGGAAGCATGCATCCCTGTGTGGCTATTCCTGGACTACACACACACACACACACACACACACAGCCATGTATATACACTGCTAAATATTGACCTTTTACCTACGTGTGCAGCGTGCAGGGTGACTGACAGACTGTGGGGATACACTGCTCTCACACTGACAGGATGAAGTACGAGCCCTCATCTCAATAATGACCGCAGTGTACATGTACTGTGTGTGTGTGTGTGTGTGTGTGTGTGTGTGTGTGTGTGTGTGTGTGTGTGTGTGTGTGTGTGACAACTTGAAAGCGTATCAGGTTTACAGTGTTGCTTGCTCTCAGTCCTTAACATGGAATTCCCAGTATGTCAGATAGGAAGGAGATGTACTGTGCATGTATCTCTGTGTGTGTGTATCTCTCTCTGTGTGTGTGTGTGTGTGTGTGTGTGTGTGTGTGTGTGTGTGTGTGTGACACTGCGAGTCACAGGTGTGTGATATCATGGTCTCTATTTGTGTGTCATTGCAGAGCCAGGTGTAGCACGGAGGCAACGTAACTGCGACGTCATTTTCTTCAGGTAATTCATTTTCCCCGTGAAAAGTCACGAAACTAAACAGGGAGAACACAAACATCAGCTGTTGGACTAAATACAAATCATATCACAGAAGTCAGTCCACCCACGTTTTTTGTGCATGTGAATAAAGTAATATGCTGGCTTTATTTTTAGCTTCTTTTTTTTTTTTTTTTTTTGAGTGGCTACATCCTGATAAATCTTACACCTTCCTGCCAACAGACTGCATTGTTGTCCAATAACTATTCAAAGGGAAATTCCAGCAAACCAGTATTGTATATTACCAGTACTTCTAATTTTGAATTTCATTATTTCAAATAAAACCTCATTTGTTTCCTTTTACTTCTTTTCGGTTTTCTTCCTGGTTATATTCAATCCTGTGTCTGTAAACGTATGAAAACATCTACAACAGTGACGATTGGCCAATGGCCGCATCCCACACTTTGATTTGATTGGTAGCAGAAATACAAAAGTTTACCTTATTACCTAGCAACTGTGAATTCAGCCAGAAAAAAAATAAATAAAAAAAATGAGTGTCCTGGTTTTTCACACATCAAAGTTGGCAACCTAAACACCCACATGGTTTAAACTTGATGCCACCTGTTCAGTGAACCAGTATTTATTTAAAAATGTAAATGTGTACTATCTGTGCCAAACCCCAGATGACGTCAACAGGCAAGTTCCCCTTTAAAAGCTTTTAGAAGATGACACACGGACATTCGTGTGTAGCTTCAACAGGAGTTTTAAGAAAACATTTACCAAACCTCCAGAGGAGGAACTCAACTGTCTATTGTTGAGTTTTACTTCGGCTGCAGGAAATCCAGTGCTCTGACCTGTAATCAAACCCAGCTCCACCTGGCACTTCTGGTTTTGAAAGCCATTCAAAATGTTTGGTGTTTTTCCTCTTTAACCAAAACCTGGGCCTTCAATAAGCAAGGATGGACAAATGCGTGTGTTCGTCTGTCTGCGTCCGACTGTATGTCTCTTTGAATTTGGCCCAGCGTGTGTGTTCAGACAGATTTTCTGACTTAGTTAGTGTGTCAAGGTGAAGAGCAGAGATAATGGTTTTAATGTGATGCAGAATCCAAACTATTTTCCCCTGACTAGACAGCCAGTTCAGAAGTAATTAAAGTAATCAGACAGTCACGTTTAGTTAAAATGAGGAGTGGCTCATGTTGGGTGAGTTAAAGTCGGAGTATCTGTCTGTTTCAGATCCTCTGAGGGCTGCGTCTCACCAGTCTTTTTTTTTTTTGTCTGCTCTTTTCACTCTTCTTTCCTCTGACTACACTACTTCCCTTTTTAAACCTCACTGTGCGTGTGCTTCTGTGTGAGAGTGTTAATTAACTTCCTGTCCAATATCCTGATCTAATTAATAGACTGGATTTCTTTTCCTCCTGTCCCCTTGCCAACTTCCTCTGTCACCGCAGCCTGTCGCAGGATGAGGCAAACAGCCGCTGCTCTCGCACCAGGGTTCAAACTTGGGTCACAGACTCAACGCGCAACATCTACAACTCATTCTGCTGGTGTCTAGCCAGTCTGTATTAGATATGGACTGAATCTTCCAGCAAAGATTATCTCCAATAAATCCCACAGGATCAATAGCAGAAAATCTCTGGTTGGCTGCTTGGTTTATTTACCACTTTGACAGAGAAACAGTTATTTTAAAATTCTACTTTGTTTACACCAACAAGTAGGATATACAATATAATGAGGCCAGTGGTGTAATAATAAATAATAAAAACATAGTATAGTACATGATTTATAACTTTTACTACTACTTAATATCAATAATGTTTTCAGACAATCATATTATTTGTTTTTCATAAAAACCTTTATTTTGAAATTTCTTATCCCAATTATCTTAAAAACCATATTATAACTTAGACCAATAAAATGTAATGAAAGAGCCCAGTAATAATTTTTCTTGACATCTAGCTCTTGTTCCTGTGGAGGTGGTGAATGCAGTTGTTGTGAGTTACTGTTTACCGTATGACTGGAATGACAGTTTATGTTATGCTGCCCCTCAAAGTGGCGTCCAAATTGTCTGGCTCCATGACTGGGTAGAGTAAGCTGAGTATTAACAGTGGATTGTCTGAATTACCAATGGCCATTAACATCCATTCATAGGCTGTATTTACATTGCATTGCTTTGATACTGCTTCATGTGATGTGTTGTAGCAGACTCTAGCGACATAATTCACCATAACTGTGCTGTATGTTCTCTACACGCTGTTATTCTGTGTGTCTTTCTGTGTTAGCTCTGTGGACAGGGTGACATGGTCTCGTGGTGATTGTTGCTTGACAAGAGCTTCGGCCATTGTTGTCTTTATAATACAAGAGGTTACAATGCGTCCCCTGAGCAGCGCCACGTCTTCAGGGCGGATTGAAGCCTAAAGTGAGTCGCTATTGGAAAGTGAGGAGTCGGGCCGGGGCTAGCTGGTTAGCGTGCTAACTTCAGTAGAAGAAAAGATCTGGTAGAAGAGTTAACATTGGTGTTGCTTTCCAGCCAGCTGTTGGTGAGGAAAGGATTGAAGTTTGATGCTGAACTCACAATGTTTCTTCTAGACTGTTAAGTAAACTGCTGTTAATGCTAACGTTGGCTATGTAGCAATAGCAAAACTTGCAAATAGCTGAAGTGAGAAGCTTTTACGGGGTGAATAACTATTTACTCTTGTCTTGGTTTTGGGCAATGCCATTTTTTTGTGCTGTTGATGTAGTCATTAAAAGACTCAGACATTTGTGCAACGAAAAAAGAAATTGTCCGTCACGATCTTCCTGCAATTTCCAAATAATATTATTTCCACCAGTAAGGCATTTGGAGGCTGCCTCTCCATCATTTGCAGATCACAGTCACAGGGAAATGATTTTGGTTCGGATTGCAATTGAACCTTTTTTGTATTCGCTTTATTCTTGTTGGGAATCTGAAACAGCATTTAGACGAACACAAGACACTACACTGATGAAATTCTTTGACGATTACCAGCTGCAAAATGCAGACACCCCCGCCGATTCACTGTTTGGAGACACAAACACTGAACAGCCGGTGTCTGAGATACAGCTGGCCTTTACAGTGAAAGGGTAATAAATTCATGAGGAAAACGTAATTGTATGATGAAATGAGTAGCCAGGCAAGGACAATTAAATTCTGCAGCTGTAGCCCTGGGAGGAACATTATCATCATCATCATATCAGCAAAGTGTGACACTGACTGATTTCTTCGAGGTGAGACATCAATAATTACGTATCTATGTATTAATAATGTACCCCATAAAGTTATATAAGTATAAGCTTGGTAAACATGGATCAAAGACGTTTTACTTCAACTTTATCCCTCATAGGGGAATGATTAATCCCATATGGGCTGTTCTGAAGAGTTCATGTGATGTTTAACCTGTGCATCAGCAAGTTTAATCAACCTACATTTTGGAATCAAAACAGCTAATGTGATCATTGGAAAAATGAGTTGTACTGCACCCTGAGGTACACAATAGAATAATCAGTCTGGAACCAACAATAGTAAAGTACAAGCAAGAAACTTTGCCAAACTGTGAGTATGAATAATATGTGGTAGTTTCCCTCCCAGGTCTTGATTTAGATTTTACAGGCTCATATTCCATTTTCGGCGTCATATTGTATTGGAACTGGTGTTCATCAAATTTTATGTGTGACCCGGAAAAACATGGCCTCCCATTGGCATTGTCGTGGCTCTGTGACCTCACCTCACAGTTTGTTTCTCAAAGAAAGCTTTGATGAGATGGAAAGCAAATGAGGGAGCACTGAGTCAAGAGGGGAAGACGTGAGGGAGGAAAAGGGGGGGGGGGGATGCTGAGAGGAGAGGAAAGGAGAGGGAGAGAGAGGGAGGGAGGAAGGGCAGAATCACGACTGTATTGTTGTGTGTTTTCCCAACGTAAACAGCAGAGGAAGTGGAACAGAGCAGCTAAATATACAAACAGCACAATGAGGCAGCGAGCGTGGAGCAGCTGTGGAACATGGCTGTCACCAGATTCAGGAGTGTGGAACACAGAACCATCTTTTATTTATACAAGAAGAGCAGACTGAGCGTACACGCCGGGTTACAGATACAACCCCACATCCAGACGGTCACCGCAGGCTCACGCACAGTCACACCTCTGAGCCTCACCACACGACCGCAGTCAGCTTTACATGATACTGCAAGACACTTATTCTCACCTACTCACCTATCAACAGCCAGTCGTTTCAGTGTTGAAACTAAAAGGAACTAATCGCTTTGTGTTCATTTCAGGCTACATACATCCTTAGACATGCATGCATTATCTATTACACATCATCCATCCATGTATGAGTGAACATATACTCAGTTTTATTTATTCATTTATTCATAATTTTGGAAAAACTACATTATAATTATGTGGTAATGCAAGTGCCATTATTATAAAAGCTTCTTTATTTATTCATTAAGCTCTAAAAAACAACATTTAAAAGGTATTTGTGAAATCCTTTACTTATGTAAAATTGGCATTACCATAGTGTGTATATAATATAATAAGCAAAATGTACTTAAAGTATCAAAAGTAAAAGCATGAGAAAACGAGTTTTATAACGAGTATTATATTACCACTACATCATTTGATTATCATAACTAGTGCATAGCATTTCACTATTGTAAAATGTTGTCGAGTCTATATTATAAGATCATTATATATTTTTATAAACTGATAACTATAGTTGTCATAATGTAGTTGGGTAAAAAGTTTAATATTTCCCTCTGTATTGTAGTAGAGAGGTTTAAAGTAGCATGAAATGGAAATACTCAAATGAACTGTGGTATTTGAGTAAATGTACTTATATGCAACAACCACTAGTTATGATGGAGTCACACCCAGTGGACACAAAATGATAAAAAAGAATAAAGTGAATTGGTGAGTCCAGATAAATTGGACGAGCTGGTTTCGTGAGACAGCCAGTGTGAGGGACTCCAGTTCGCTAGACTTGCTGGACAATGAAATGTAAGACACGTGAAATGAACATTTCATATCACAGTTTCACATAAAAACATAGGTGATATTTGGACATTTAACATGTAAGAAAAACATCACATAATACAGGCACAAATTGTTTTTGACATTTCACATGAAAACATGAATTTGTGTGTTTTGATACACTACGATCTACAATTGCAAAAGAGCAAAGAGCCTCAGGGATGGAACCCGTCAACGATGCCTTGTAACCCAGAATAGCTGGAGACATCTAGACCTCATGTACGGTACCTAAGCTAATGTGACATGACAAAGCACTGGTATATTCTCGATGTGTTTGTGCCTGGTTTCCCCCATGTCCAGGTCATGTGGTGACTGGACCTCTTGGCCACGGGGAAAAAACAGGAAGAATAGCAGCAGACGTTTTTTCCTTATTACTGTAGCAACAGCGGATGCAGTTGTTTTGGCTTTATATGGACATGTTGCGTGACTTGATTAGTTATGAACACATGACAGCGTGACTGGACAACATCTGCTTGATCCGTATAGACTTATATGTGCCATTTAAAGGACGATTTTATCCACAGCACCTGACCGCAGCATGAGTACGTACAGTTTCCATCACAGGAGGCTGAGCAGTGCGGGTTCACGTCACCACCACCACCATCATCCTCCTTCACTACCTTTGTTTATTATTTTCCTGTACTCTACCTCTTCCCTCTCCATCCTCCTCCTCTTCCGCACCACTTGCTGCTTGCTTCCCCCCTCTTTTCATCCTGCTTTTCCTCTCATCATCCCACATGTATATTCCACTTCAGCTTCCTTCCCCAATGTCAATGGGCTCAGAACAACCATGAGATGACAGGTTTTAACTGGAGTCCAGCCTAAAACGTCCAGTGATGATAGCTTGTCTAATGTGCAGTCTTCTCTCTTCTTGCTCCTTATGACAACCAAAACACTCATGCTGTTTCTGAAACAAATCACAGTCTGCTCTGTCGCCAAACTGCTCTCAGGGCAATCAGTGGACACCAGTGGCCATTTAATTTGTTCACTGATGTTTCCACTGTGCTGGACTAATGAGCTACTGTGCTAATCTTCACACACCAGCTATCCCCATTTTCATTGTTATATAATGAAGTCTATTGACTTTATTGATCCCTTGACTTTTCTTCTAAGTGCCACCAGCAAGTGTTACTTTTCCCTTCCCAGAGAAATACCTCAACATCAATGATGGATAGGCATTTGATGGATTTTCATTACATTTGGTACAAATGTTCATGTTCATGTTCTCAGACCTTCGGACGCCACTGTATGTACAGTAATTAAGTCAAATCTGGCCAGAAGTGTTTAGGAAAATGTTGATATTTATCAGTAATAAAATGAAAATTGAAACTGTTTTACTGTCATTATAGTTTTGCTGTTTCTTTTGCGTGAGGAGAATAACTCAGTGGCACCACATTTGACTGCAGATCAAATGTTCACCTCGTCAAATCTCGATATCCGCCTAGTGTGGTGGAGATTTTGGGTTGATTTAGCGTTGGCAAAAAATAAGCTTTCATCTCTAGATTGCTCTAAACTGGATCATTTCATGTGAGGGGGTATAGCTCAGTGGTAGAGCATTTGACTGCAGATCAAGAGGTCCCCAGTTCAACTCTGGGTGCCCCCTACACTGAGTGTAGGCATCAGAGCTTTGAATTTAAAGTATGTTAAAATAAAAACTACAGGTCTTCACCCATCCAAAAATTCATGCCTGAATCCAACACATGTTCTCCCTCGAAGGCTCAAACTTAATCAGGGCAGTCTATCACTTTAAAGCTAGCACCTGTACCCATGCAACTAACAGATGTCAGACCTGACACCGACCAGTCTAATTTTAATTTGTGAGTTATCAAAACAAAACTTGTGTCATGCCTCCATGATCAGTGCTGTCTGTTGACGGCTAGGTCTCCTGAAAATTTAAACAATTCATCTGTCATCATAGTTTTGATGCTTCTTTTGCATGAGGGGAATAACTCAGTGGTACCACATTGGACTATAGGTCAAGTGGTCCCCAGGTCAAATTTGGATGGTCCCTAGTGTCGTTTAAAGTTTTGGCTAACAGACAGGGGGTATAGCTCAGTGGTAGAGCATTTGACTGCAGATCAAGAGGTCCCCAGTTCAACTCTGGGTGCCCCCTACATTGGCAGTATAAGCACCAAACCTTTAAATTTAAATGTATGAACTACGGGTCTTCCCAACCTTCATAGTGCAGAACTTCATAGCATTTGGTACAGATGTTCATGTTCTCAGACCTTTGGTTGCCACTGTATGTACAGTAATTAAGTCAAATCTGGTCACAAGTGTTTAGGACCATGTTGAAGTTGATCATATATAAAATCAAAATTGAAACAGTTTTTCTGCCATTATAGTTTTGCCATTTCCTTTGTGTGAGGAGAATAACTCAGTGGCACCACATTTGACTGCAGATCAAGTGTTTCCCTCGTCAAGTCTCAATGTCCCTCTAGTGTGGTGCACATTTTGGGTTAATTTATCTCCGTCAAAAAAGCAGCTTTGATCTGTACATAGCTCTTAACCTGCACTATAGACAGGGGGTATAGCTCAGTGGTAGAGCATTTGACTGCAGATCAAGAGGTCCCCAGTTCAAATCTGGGTGCCCCCTCTCTTTCTTCTTTGGTTCAATAGCTTTTATGTTGCCTATAGACCTCCAGCCTCTTTGGTTTCACAAAAACACAAGTGGATATACTGTACAGGCACAATGTTGAGCTGAGAAACAAACTCTACTAGTTGAACTAATACTCTACCCATTTCTACCAGTTACAGCCCATACAGGGTTGATAGGTGGCTGTAAAAGGTTTCTGGTTTTTTTCCTTTATGGGAAAACGACAGCTGCTGACAGCTGGTTATTATGAAATCAACTCTTAACAGTGCAGTCAGTCTAGCCTGTTACAGACTCTCCTGTTAGTTACAGTTCACACTAGAGATTTTTAGGGGTCCATCCGGACCCTGAGACCTGAGACAGGTCAGGTCCTGTTTGTTAATGTTAAATTAAAACATTTCATGCCTACACTCCCAATGTAGGGGGCACCCAGATTTGAACTGGGGACCTCTTGATCTGCAGTCAAATGCTCTACCACTGAGCTATACCCCCTCACGTGAACAAATCCAGTTTAGAGCTATTTAGAGAAGGTGAGACAGAAGTTTTGTTTTGATAACTTATAAATGAGTGCTAACTTTGCAGTTAGCTGTGAAATCGGTTCAAATCGGGTCCGTGTCACCCATCTGTGGTCGGGTCCAACATTTGTCAGTTCCACACGGGTCCGAGTCCCAGCTTTAAAGTAATAGACTGATACGACTCATTTGTTGATTTTTGGGCCCGTAAATTTAAGGGTCTGGTGCCTATGCCCAATGTAGGGGGCACCCAGAGTTGAACTGGGGACCTCTTGATCTGCAGTCAAATGCTCTACCACTGAGCTATACCCCCTCACATGAAGCAATCCAGTTTAGAGCTATTTAGAGAAGGTGAGACAGAAGTTTTGTTTTGATAACTCATAAATTAATGTTAACTTTGCAGTTAGCTGTGAAATCGGTTCAAATCGGGTCTGTGTTGCTTATCTGTGGTCAGGTCCAACATTTGTCAGTTCCACACAGGTCCGGGTCCCAGCTTTAAAGTAATAGACTGATACAGCTCATTTGTTGGGTTTGGGCCCTTAAATTTAAAGGTCTGGTGCCTACGCTCAATGTAGGGGGCACCCAGATTTGAACTGGGGACCTCTTGATCTGCAGTCAAATGCTCTACCACTGAGCTATACCCCCTCACATGAACATCTTCAGCTTAGAGCTATCTAGAGATGAAAACTACCTTTTTGACGAAGCTAAATCAACCCAAAATCTCCACCACACTAGAGGGATATTGAGATTTGACGAAGTGAACGCTTGATCTGCAGTCAAATGTGGTGCCACCGAGTTATTCTCATCATGCAAAACCATCAAAACTACGATGACATAAAAACTGTTTCAATTTTCATTTTTTAACAGATCAACTTCAACATGGTCCTAAACACTTGTGGCCAGATTTGACTTAATTACTGTACATACAGTGGTGGCCAAAGGTCTGAGAACATGAACATCTGTACCAAATGCTATGAAGTTCTGCACTATGAAGGTTGGGAAGACCTGTAGTTCATACATTTAAATTTAAAGGTCTGGTGCCTATGCTCAATGTAGGGGGCACCCAAAGGTCTGAGAACATGAACATGTGTACCAAATGTTATGAAGATCCATCAAATGCCTATCCATCATTGATGGTGAGCTGGATCTGGCATTTCTTGCATCTGCATAGGTACAAGTCCAGCTTAAAAGTAGTACTTTGGTCTGCTTCTAGGAAGTACATTTCCAGGACATTGTGGGTTCAGGCCCATATGGATCCATGAAGATCTCTAGTTCATACATTTCACCAAAACTGTACTTGAAGGTAAAGTGGAAACTATTGCCAATGTAGGGGGCACCCAGAGTTGAACTGGGGACCTCTTGATCTGCAGTCAAATGCTCTACCACTGAACTATACCCCCTCACACTGAATGGCCCACTTTAAAAGATATGTAGAGATGAAAGCTACTACGCTACCTAAAATTTTAGCGACACTAGGGACCACCCAGATTTGACCTGGGGAATTCTCAATCTGCCGTCCAATGTGGTAACGCTGAGTTATTCCCCTCATGCAAAAGAGGCATCAAAACTATGATGACAGAAAAACTGTTTCAATTTTCAGGAGACCTGGCCATCATCAGACAGCTCTGACCATGGATGTACTTTACCAACTTTCTTGGCGAGGAGGATGGATTATATGCACCACAAGCAGGCACAGGAGAGAAGGCTACTAAGTTTATTAGGTGAGACAGAAGTTTTGTTGTGATAACTCATAAATGAACGTTAACTTGTTCACAGCAATTAGCTGTGAAATTGGTTCAGATCAGGTCTGTGTCGCTCATCTGTGGTCAGGTCCAACATTTGTCAGCTCCACACGGGTTCGGGTCCCAGCTTTAAAGTAATAGACTGATATGGCTCATTTGTTGGGTTTGGGCCCTTAAATTTAAAGGTCTGGTGCCTACACTTGATGTAGGGGGCACCCAGAGTTGAACTGGGGACCTCTTGATCTGCAGTCAAATGCTCTACCACTGAGCTATACCCCCTCACATGAACAGCTTCAGCTTAGAGCTATCTAGAGATGAAAACTACCTTTTTGACGAAGCTAAATCAACCCAAAATCTCCACCACACTAAAGGGACCTTGACATTTGACGAGGTGAACGCTTGATCTGCAGTCAAATGTGGTGCCACCGAGTTATTCTCATCATCCAAAAGAAGCATCAAAACTATGATGACAGAAAAACTGTTTAAATTTTCATTTTATAACTGATCAAGTTCAACATGGTCCTAAACCCCTCTGGCCAGATTTGACTTAATTACTGTACATACAGTGGCAACCAAAGGTCTGAGAACTTGAACATCTGTACCACATGCTATGAAGTTCTGCACTATGAAGGAAGACCTGTAGTTCATACATTTAAATTTAAAGGTCTTGTACTTATACTCCCAATGTAGGGGGCACCCAGAGTTGAACTGGGGACCTCTTGATCTGCAGTCAAATGCTCTACCACTGAGCTATACCCCCTCACACAAACTGGCCCAGTTTGGATTATCAAGTACCTGAGTAAGAGGTATTCAGTGATCGAAGCTACTTTCATAGTCAGTATGTTTATTGATCAGCATCAAAAATTCACCTCCCATAGGTTTGAAATGCAATGTGGTGCAATATATGATGAATATTTTATGTTGTGATGCAAAGTTATACCATACCAAAGCGTACATGGTTGATTTTATACAATGAGTTGCAAATATATACAGTATAAAGCAGGATGAAAATGCTCTGCCTCCAATTAATTGCTAAATAATCTTTGGTATGTTGAGATGAGCCTGTATCCTGCGAGCTGAGCACATTTTTGGGGAATATAAGGTCTCAAGTGTTACAGAATGCCTGGTCCAGAGGTAATCATGAAGAGTTTTATGCTTAGTTTGAAGTCTGAGTTAGAGGAAATAGAGAAAAGTGAGGACAGCATCAAGGTTATATCCTCCCACATCTTTGGATTTTCATAAAAGCTTTTGCAGCTGGGATAATTATAATACATGAATAAGAATGAGGTGACACCAAGATTTCTAATGGTTGAATCTAAAATAACATTTCTCAGCAGTTTTTAATGCCTGCATTCCTCCGCACCTTTAAGCTACTCTTTTCCTCACCTCTTAAGGTGCGGGTGGCTCCGTTCACAGGTGTAGCACTGTCTTCACGCACACATGCACACACACACACTTTGATCTGAAGGGTGGTTTGTTGAATTGGTGGGAATTTCCACTTGTATCGCTGTAGGAGGGTCGCCTTCCTCTACCTTCCAATAAGAAAAAAGTCTTCTATTTCTTTTTCCTCCAAGACTTCTGAAGCTTCATGAGGATTGCCCTTTGGGGCTCGGAGCCCTGCACACTCCTCCTACTCATCTTCCTCACTCCCTTTTTTTCTCTTCCTCTTCCTCCTCCTCTTTCAGCCACACTCAATCCTCCCGTTGTTCATCGCCCTGTGATCCTTTCACAACCAGGCCACCAAGTGTTTTCCATAGGTTTCCTATAAGGTCTTGTGTCATACATCAAACAGCCCCTTCATGCACTTTCATAACATGTTCACTGTGTTGCTGACAGAAGCTTATAGGAAGACGGAGAGTGAATGAGGGTCCCTGTCTTTCGCCTCCATCTTTCAAGTGACCTATTAAGAGTATAAAGGAGAAAAACTGAAGAAGTAATGAATGAGACGTTCATTTCAGCGTGGAGCAGTGTTGGCCTACCTTGTGTGCAAATTAGTGCAGCGAAGCTTCGGCAGGATTTTCCGTTGTAAAAACAAATAATGGCCTTGAAACAGGGAAGCACCTCCTTCAGGCCCTCCACCTCTTTGCCCCCCACCCCTGCTGTGGTTTGAGACACCAAAATATGGACTGGACGATACACAAGGCAGCAAAAAAAAAAATAGATTTAGGAAAATAAAGCCACTTTTGAAAGAATGTGCACACATTAGGGGTTCCATCTTTTTAGGTAAAATCAATGTGCAACTAAAAACCAGTTTTAAAAAGCACATTTTAACTATTAGTTCATATTAACTTTGGTCATTAATGGTGCAAAGATGCATTTTGGAAATTCAATTCGCATATTTTGATTATACTAATTTCCTGGAGAACATCTTACCAAACATGTTCAAAGGAAGACAGACTGTAGTGCATCTTAAATGTCTGTGACAGAGGCCTGATGCAACTGAGTTTCTTTCCCCTCCTCATTCTCAACTGGAGCACAGCTTCAAAATCAAAAAGAAAAAGCTGCAGGGCTGACGGATCTGAAATGACTCAAAACCATCCTGCACCTGTGTCTCCCATCTCTCCGACTCCAGCAGTTGACCTTTTTATTTCGAGATGAACAACTTTCAGTGAAGAGCGACCGCAGCTCTTTCCAGCCGAGGTTATTTTCCCAACATGAGGGCAAACAGACAAAAACAAACTCGGACTCCAGTTCTTAATTTTGGAACAAAGCGTCATAAGTGTCTCAGAAAAAGCAACACGCCAGTGCGAATGATGAGCGTACACGCATGTGTGTGTGTGCGCACACAACCGTGACTCAGGATGCACGTACACCAGACACAAATACACATATCACACACGCTCGAAGGAAAGCAACTTCCCTAAATTTTGCCATCTGGGGACATTTTGGTGGTTTGTCTGTGTAAATTTACACAGTTGTGGTTTTTACAGAGCTGCTAAGAAAAGTCTGTACGGATATGTGGAGCAGTGGAAATGCGTCAGTAGAGGAGGAACATTCACCTCTGAGGACAAATTCATCCATTCACACACACACATTACACCCTACTTGGTTTGTGTTTAAGGGTGTGTATGACCCTGTATGGTCAGGGTCATGGTCTTGAATGTAGTTCAGACTGGGTAAACAGGTGAATACTGAAAAGCTGCTAAAGTAGGTTGTCTATGAAATGATCTTTTTACGTTGAAAAATCTAATTTTCTGTTTGTCCAGAAGCAACTGACCATAATATTTGAACATCTCTCTCACTCTTAAGTCCTCTGTGTGACCCTGCAGTAACCTGGTGCACCAAATATTTGCACTGTACTGCTGATGCCTGCAACAGCTCTGGACCTGAGACTTGTGGTGGAGACCAGACTCCCTAAAGATTGGCTTTGATGCATTTATGTATAAAGATTGTTCCTGGTAAAGTAAAATTCCAGTTAGTTACCACCTTGTGATTGTCTGCCTTTCAGACCTGAAGACCTGCATCTTGGTTTGCCTGATTTGGACTTGAGGGAAAGGACTTGAGATTGGACTTGGGTGTGTCTCAAATGTCTTGATATGTGACCCCAGACTGAGGTAAGTCAGCCAGTAGGTTTGGATTCACCTGATGCATGACAGTGGATCACAGTTCATTGTTCTCAACACCTGTTTGATTATTTTATATGTGATTTTGCCTCATTTTGATGTGTATCTATCATGGATCAATACCCTCACTCACAGCATAATGATTTCATCCATATTGCTATTGGACAAAACAACTGTTATCATATACTTTTAAATTTTAACTTTTCCAAAATTAAGACAAACAACCTTGTATTTGGATATTCAATGTCTTTTTAAATTGTTTTATAAAGTCTAATGGCCGGAAAATTTAAATCCTTGTACGTGGATATAACTGGGATTGGCTCCAGCCCCTCCCACGACCCTAAAAGGATAAGCTGTATAGCTGATAAATGAATGAATAAATGAACTTGGATGTATATGGTTTCCACTAGACACTGTCACAATAATCAGAAGTCTTATAATTCCTAGAAAGGAAGGGAAGAAAAAAAATGGGGCAGAAGTGGAGGGCAGGTGAGGGGTTTAATGAAGAAGTAAGAGGGGATGGAGGAAGGAAAGGTTGAAATGAAGAGAGAGAGAGAGAGAGAGAGAGAGAGAGAGAGAGAGAGAGAGAGAGAGAGAGAGACTGCAGGAGAAATGACTGTGAGGTACAACTATTTCTGGAATGCACCTTCACTTAAAGTCTAACCAGGCAACACACACACACACACACACACACACTGTGACAACCTAACCTGTTTCTACAGTATATGATAAGCTAATGAGGGCATTGGGTTTCCATTCTTTCTCCACAAACACTATCTGATTTAGGGGACTTCCTGCATTCTTTGATATTAATACTTCACCGTGCGTGCTGCTTCATGTGTGTGTACACATGCCAGAAACTATATACACCTTATAAATGTCAATCCTGCAGAGGGGTGTGTCAGTGTGAGTGTGTTTGCATTTATTTCTTTCATCTGTTACTTGGTGCATAATATATTTAAAATGTAGTATTTTATCAGAACTATATATAATGTAAAGACTGCTGATGTTGAGTTTTCTATGTTTAGTTGTATTTTTGGTGTTATATATTGTACAGATGCACCACATGAACAGCACACAGAAAGAAAAACTAATGAACTACGTAACTAAACCTGATTCGGTCTCTCTGTACATTTCTCTCTTACACACCTCGGCTGCTTTGTAAGTGAGTAAAACTTTATTAATATGGCACCTTTTTTTAACACAGGTTACAAAGAGCTTCACATCAACATAATGTTCGAAAATACACATTTAACACACATACAAACAGAGACAGCATATATAATGCAGGATGAGCATGACAGTGAGTGCGTGAGCGGCAGGTGACTCTGCAGGTGTTGGAATGACATGAACCGAAAATAAAGACGAGCAGGAATCAGTGCTAACGCTAGCTAGCTAGCTTCACTAACTAGCATCCACTTTTTGAGTGAAATACGATGGACCCCCAAATGTTTAAAACACCTCCTATTGATAGTTTTTAATAATAATCCAGCAAATGACAACGTGAAAGCAACGTGACAGGGGTCTCGTAGGGATTAAGTGAAGGCCCCACAAGAGACCCACAGGTTTAATGTTGTAAAGAGACAGATCTAAAAACACAGTAAAAACCCTAAAAAGAGCTGTGTATGTTTATTGAAATGTTCTGTATTGACAGTTGTAGGCTGTGTGACATTAAAACTGCCGCTCATCTTCTAGCAACAATGGTCCTCAGATGTCAGTCAAACACTGCCATGGCAACACCCTCCAAGATGAACCATTTTGGAAAATTCTGCGCACCGTAAGGTATTATTTTCGTTTATATTTCTTTATACAAAAAAATGGTGAAGAATTCATATTTAAAACTTTAAAACCTAAATGTCGTGTTTTCTGTTTGGACGAGTGTGAGTGTGTGCTTGACGTTGGTTTGACTTCAGTTCTCCCTGTTGCTGTCACATCCACTGTCCTTACTGTTTCCTGTTTACACGAGAAGACTTCCTCTGAACTTACGGAGACTTCACACCAAAGAGCCACAAATCTGTCCTCTCTCTCTCTCTCTCTCTCTCTCTGTACAGATAAATCCATAAACAATACCAGAGGGGGGATGAATAAAGTATCACTGGCCCTTCTACTCTTTTGTCCCTCCAAAGGAACTGATCAATGGTGGAGAGTAATAGCAGGAAGCTGAAAGTTAAAGCGGCTCAAATGGCCAAATTTTCTTTCATCTCTCTTTCCTTTCAAGATGGTTTACTGCGCAACACACACAAACACACACATTTAAACACAGGCACACATGCTCACCGTTCTGAGAGCTCTCTAATGTCCTGCCATGCAGGTGTGTGCTAATCTTCTAAATCCAATAATAATAGCAATCCTGATCTTCATATGAGCCCAAGTAGATCAATGGAGCAGCTGTATGGTGTGTGTTTACGGATTAACAGACAGGTACACACGACTTTACACAAACACACTCGTATAAAGTAATACACATTGTATTTGTACCAATTAGTCCAGTAAGAGATTTGGAGATCTTTTTTGTCCCCGTTGTCTTTTTAACTTTTGGGTAATTTGGTTTCTGTTATACAACAATTTGCTTTTCTGGCAATTTACCATTAAGATGTTGATGCTAATGTCAAACTTGGCGGCAGGCCCTTTCAGAAGAGGACGTCTTTACTCACCAAAAAAGGTGGTGTGCTGGGTTTGTTCACCATGGTAAGGTGCCAGAGGTGCAGTGTCTGGTTTGAATCCTGGCCCAAGCAACACCTTATTTATACTGCAGGCTCAGACCTTCATTGGTCACGCATCGTGCGCATATGTTTTTATAAAAAGAAAATTTTTTTTTGCATGAGTTTGCATTCATGATTCAAGGCAGTGGGCCTCCCAAAATATCCCTTGTTGGCTCAGTGGTACACTTTTGATGAGTGTGCAACAATGGGCAGGACTACTGTTGAATAGCACACACACACACACACACACACACACACACACACCCACACACACACACACACACACACAGATGGGGGGGATTTACAGCACTGAGACAATGGAAGAAAAGGAGGGAATCTAATACACTGACATGACCTCGGAGAAGTTTATGATCGTGTGAAAGAGAGAGGGATAGAAAAGGTTAAGAGGGATGCTGGAAAATAGATGATGATGAAGAATGACATCATAAGTTTAGCAGTGTAATTTGATAATTCCCTTTAATTGGATTATAGCGGCTGAGGTGGTTTGGGAATTATGGAAACAGGGAGGACAGAGATGGAAGAACTGAGGAATGATCAAAGAAGGTGAGGGAAAAGGATTGACTGAAAAAAGACAGATGGAAAAACAGGCCAGGAGACAGTAGGACTGGGGAGGGAAAGGAGGGAAGAAGAAAGGGAGAGGAGAGGGAAGGGCTGCTGATACAAAAGTAAGGAAGGATCCAGTAAAAGGAATAAAGAACTAGGCAAAGATACAGATACAGACGATGATGGGAAGACAAGCTGCAAAGGACCAAAGGAAAGGAGCAGCAAAGAAGGTAGTGGACGAAGAACAGAGGCAGATGGACAAGGGAGGAGGAAGGGAAGAATAGAGGGGAGATTACAAGGAAGGACTGAGGGAAAAAAGATGAGGGGATGGATGAAAGAAGAGGATACGAAAGTAGCGAGGGAACAATTATGTGGAATGATGAAAAAGAAGAAAAGAAGTTGAAAGAGGAGAAGGAGCAACTAGGGAAAGGAAAGAAAGAAAGGGAAGGAAAGAGGCTATAAAAAAGGGAGGGAGTAAAGAAAAAGGGGGCCAAGGAGAGAGGGAGGGAGAGAGAAAGGGGAAAATCCAAGTTCGCCATCAAACCACAGTTGAAAAAGTAACTGGGCATCTCTTTCATCGGCGTGTGTTGCTGTGTGTAAAGCTGCTCTGTAGCTGCATGCCTGATGTGACGTGTGCGTATGTGTCTGGTCGCGGCCCGAGGGCACGACTGAGTGAGTGACTAATTGTGCTGTCTGCTCGCCATAACACACACACACACACACACACATGCAAACATGCACACACACCGAGATTACGCAATCGCCATCAGGATAATCTCCTTGGCCCGGTATCCCCCCCCCCCGGAGGATGGATATCGACACGTCTAGATTACTCTCTCGTCTGGAAATCCTTCACTTTGCTTACCTAATCCCTGACCTCTGCTTACATTACACCATCCATGCATCCATCTCTCACTCCATTCCCATGCTCGCCCAGCACAGAACATTAATCCGACACTTCTTGGAAAATTCTCGTTTCTTCACTGAGCTGTTTGGTCTGACTCGAAATTACATTACAAAAGGATGTGGTCATTTTTAACGTTTTAAACCCGTCTGCATTGAGTTGGATATTATGTAAACAGTGCGCCGCTCTTACCACCCAGTCCACTCACAAAGCGCCAAGATTTCACCGTTGCACCGAACGCTCGTGGACGTGAAGCAGCCGTAGATCTAAGATGACCTTTCATGCTGCGTTCGCTTTGGTTACTGTGACTCATTCTGCTTGTTGAATATTACGACATTGAGTTTAAAACTGAGGAAGCTGAATTGCTGTTTCATAATACCGTACTTCTCCATTGAAAAAAAAATTCACAACATCCCGGTTTGCAGTCAGTAACTTCTTCAGAGTGATTTGACTTTATATCGTCGGGTGGTTCTTACATCTACTCCTAACCTGATTTCCTTATCCAGAAAACTCACCAGAACTCTTCTCTAATGTTGCTGTACCATTTCTCTGCCTCTGCGCCGGCGACATCCAGGGCCGGAGGTATTATGTTGTGAGGCCGTCCGGCCGTCTTTCCCATTCTCGTGAACGTGATATCTCAGTAACCGCTAGAGGGAAATTCTTCAAATTTGGCACAAATATCCACTTGGACTCAAGGATGACCTGATTACATTTTGGTGGTGGTGCCAGTCTAGTTCTTTATTTTGTAAAACTTTATCTGTGTCATACATCCCGCCACCATATTCAAATCAGAGTGTAGGAACAAACGATCTACATGGCCTTTTACATCGACAACGACTTGTTGCTTACGGGACACAGTTTGAGATTATTGAATGAACAACTAAATTAGACAATTTTTAAAATTACCTTCCTTATGTAGACACATGAACCACACAAGGCTTTGTTTTAAAGCTGGATTTTTAGTTACATCTAGTTTAGCCTTGTAGAATTAATACAGCCTATGTTGCATCGTCATGTGACTTCAAAAGAAAGGAAGAAAGGAAGGATTGTGTTGTTAATCTGCTGTAGTGTTGAAACTGGTATATGTTGAAATTACCTTCTCTTGTTGTGGTCTTACAGTATACGGCGTGATATTTGAATTCACTTTGATGTAGCCTGTTTCTGTTTGCAGTTGCACCAGCCTAATTTCCTTATGGGAATCATTAGAGCTTCATCTTACCTCTAATGTCGTGAATAAAGGCTTTAAAGATGATTATGTAGTTTGCTGTGGCGGCCAACGTCCCTGCTGTTTGATGTAGAACAAGACTCTACTATTATTCCTCATACAAATACAGATATGGGCAAAGAAGTAATATCCGCTTCCTTTTCATTCCTGGGGCCGAAGGAACAGTGTGATCAGTGACACACACACAAACAAACCTCACACACTTCTGGACCACTGCCTTCAGGTTGAGGATTAACCCCTTCCTTCCCGCCTGCTTCCTTCCTGGCTGTTCATGTTTTGCAAACCAGGTGTGCTCCTCTTCTGTCCTTCTCTTATTGTGTCCATCAGTAGAAAAGTGATGTGTGGAAATTTCCGTGACGAAGCGACATAGATAATGTCACCATATGATTTATTATTGTGTATTTTCTGATCTGTCACCTCTATAACTTTAGGCAATTAAAACCACTTGGCCAAGCTTAGGGAAAGTTCCTGATGCAGGCGCGGGGAACAGGATGTTTCACTCCTCCTGCTTTTGTTAGTCTGAGAGGACAGTAATTACCATCATGACTGCAAGAGGTCCTCGTCATACGTTGATTTAAGTTTTTGCATTTGAGTTGTAACAAAGGCAGAATGATTTGTTGGACGAACAGGACCAAAACACTAATATCGAGTTTCTGAATTTATCCAAAGAATTGCCCAGAAGCTTATGAATTGAATTAAATAACTGAATGTATTTGGAGAAAAGTGGAAAGATAAAGATCACTGAAAGCTTTGTGAATGGATGTATGCAAGTAAATGCAAGTACTAGTTGACGACTCTCTTGACTTTTTTATTTACACATTCTTGCACCTTGCACGCAGTGTCTGTTTGTTCTGATGATTCATCCAGGAGAGTTGCACGTCCAGCCAGGTGTTGAAAATGCTTGAATGGCCAATTTCTCCATGGATTGAATACATGAGTAGAGCTCTGGTTACCGTGATATAACTCCAACTTCTTATCTACTCTATTAGATGACACCTTGTTTTAATTACAAGTAAGAATCTGAATATAAATATAAGTCAATTTGTAGAAAAATACTTTTCAAGAAGTTTGTTTGAGAATGAGAACAAACTCTCTCTTTCTGTCACTCTCCAATTATCTGCACTGTGAGGACACTTTCTAAGAACACTGCACAATACACACTATACAGAAAGTTACTCAAGTACTCTTGATATTCAAGATTTAAAAGACGATAAAACACGCTCAGACGTATACAGAGAAGTCCGCTTCTCTGCAGAGCTGACATTTATCATATCGTCTTTTCTTTTATGTGACATGTCGGTGATGTTTATGATCGCTAGCAGCATTTTCACCTCCGTGTATCCACATAAGGTGTGTGTGTGTGTGTGTGTGTGTGTGTGTGTGTGTGGGTGTGTGTGTGTGTGTGTGTGGGTGCGGTTGCCGGATGAAAATGGAGTGTTAGCCACAGTTCAGGTAGCACTGACACACAGAGCAACAAGTGAAAATCAAAACACAGACAGCTGCTACCCACACACAGAGTGGAGAGTTTACCGTGGAGGACACAGACAAATAGAGACCGAAAGGCAACACAGATGAGGCAGATATGAAGATGTGAAAGACAGGGCAGGAAGGAGCGGGAAGGATAAAAAAGAATTCATAGCCACTTTAATCTTGATGGATTTTATTGATCGTAGCGACTGATGTGAGGCAAGAGTCAATTGACAGATTCTAATGATCATCACTAGCGCTGTGCATGAACGCCCACATGCTGATCAAAACCACGTTCTTTTAAACAAAGTGCTTTTGTTGCCAAACCCTAACCACAGATGGGACTCTAGATGCACTTTGTACGCCCGCCAACCCCCCCCCCCCCCCACCACCACCACCCATTGATGACTGCAGTAATAAATGTAGCGCTTCATTCATTCAGAAAATAAGTTGCCTCAAAACATAACACAGCCAGTAATTCTGTTTCCCACAATTGGTATTTTCTGTTTCAGTTTAGTTGTATAGACACTTGGACTGAAATGTCCCATATTTGACACTTTTCCTGTTTTTTATTTGAAGTCTTGATCCATAAGAAGATAAATTTGTTGTTTAAGAACCAAAAACAATCTTAATGTAGTTTTACATCTAGTAGCTCTAGTAACAACAAGTCGGTGAGCCAATCAGAGGAGAGGAGGCTCCAAGCCTCTCTTCTGATTGGGTAACTGTTTTCTCAGTGATCAAATAAAAATCTAGCAGATTTCAGGTAAAAAATCAAATCCTGCAAGGTTGGATGGTGGGTGCGAGTGGGCGGGGCTTGGTACATGGCTGGGAGCGGTGAGTGCTTTGTTGTGACATCACAAAGTTACAGGAAGTCCTGACAGCTTGTTCTCAGGCTCAGTGTCTGAATAAACGCTGTATGCATTTTTGTGGACTGAGCGCTTTGATACTTTCACAATATTAGTCTAGTATAGTATTGAGTTGCAAATAAATCAATATAACATGACTTGCGACTCTTTTTAAATGACTGAAGACTAAAAGCATGAAAGTTACAAGAAGGTTCAAGGACCAGGAAGTCAGTCAAAAGGTTTTGGCAGCAGGAAAACATATGTCTAATATCTGCAGGTCATGGAAAAATCAAACTCTCTCTGAGGTCGTGATCTAGGCAAACATGGATGTCTGAAGTTTGCTTCACACTCTTCATCTGGCGGATTTGTTCTCGTAAATCTCTTTCCCCTTGCCTACTCAGACACACACTCACTCCAACATAGTCAGACACTCGTGCTCTCTCACACACTCCCTCCATCCATCGTGGCCTTTCATGTATCAATGGCTCCATTGATAGGCCTGCGTGAGTCTCTCTGGGTGGATCCTGCTTTTAGGGTTTAGCCCTCCATTAGACATCCTGACCCTAAATTTCCGCACACACACACACACACACACACACACACACACACACACACATACTTACACATGCACGGATACAAAAATACTAATAAATCAATCGTTATAAATAAATAAATTGTATATAGCCATTTTAGCCATGTAGGTGATGTGAGGTTACTCTACCTGCTAGGCTAGGATGTTACACAATCTGTTGTGCAGTTACTGTATCAAGAAGTTACAATGCAGAGATTAATTTTGCTCTTGAGTGAGAGGATATTTGCCTCCACAGAATATGCTATTTTTCAAATATGTATGGGTGGGAGGGGATTATTCTGCTTATACTATGGCCAGTTATCCAAATATGTGGCAATATGCTCTTATAGTTTAAGCTGTGTGTTTGCACTGCTTTATCTTTGTCAACCTGGGAATAAATAACTCCAACATCAAAGTCTGTTTAAAGGGCTTGGAGAGTAGGTCTACTATTGCACACGAGAAAAGGTTGTACAGCACAGAAAGGCCTTTTTTTAAGCTGTGCAAAGTCTGTTAGGGAAGTCAGCATCTGCCTGGGACTAAAGACTACACATTTGAAAATTAAAAAAAAAAATAATCTGGGGTTGTGGAGTTACAAAGACGTGAGCCAGACATCTGTAGGTCGCTCTTCATCTTCAGCTTGAGGCTCCAGGTTACATTAGCCACTGTTAGCATATTGCAACAGTATCTCAGACAGAACTTTTAGTGGTTGAGTTGCATTGTGGGAAATGTAGAATAAAAAATACCATATATCTGCTGCATGAATTTTGTCGATAGTGAGTCCATCAATGTTATAGAAGTGCAATGTTAAATCTGTGAAGTACCCTTAATGAATTCAGAGGTCAGAGGTCAGAAATAGCCTTGAGCACATTTGCAGCATGTGTTATAGTAAGTGTTAGATGCAGAGTTTTGATTTTTCATGTAGATTAACTTGGAGTTTAAAATGGCTGTTTATCAAGTCGCAGCTGATGTTACTGATTCTAACTCAGAGGGATGGGCGCTTGTTTGGTGCTGTGTAGCATTTGCTGCACTTTTCCAGTATCACACTATCACTGGCAAGTCTAGATAGAAACATAAAGAAGAAAGGAAGGAAGGACAGATAGAAAATAAAGGATAATAGAACACTAATAATAATAATAGAAATTATTATTGTCACAATAATCATAATAAAGATAATAAATCAGTTGCTGAGAAAGGGCTTTGTGTAAAAATAGGTTTTAAGTTGACATTCAAGTAGAGAGACAGAGTTCCCTGACCTGATGCTGGTTGGGAGGCTGCTCCAGATCCGAGAAGCCAGAACAGCAAGAGCATGATCACCCATATTAACCTGAACTTGACCTTTACTCTAAATTCATTTAGATTTAGCTAAGTAACTCCAGTCTAAAACTTAATCAATCTTATATAGTGAGTTTATTTAGGAGATGCTACCGACATATAGATAAAGATATTTCTGTGTTATCCTGTTTCAGACTGGCTGTGGGCAGAGCTCCAGACGTGAGCTCACCGGGAGACTCCCTTTGGTGTGGTGAGGAGGTGAGGGGTGAAGATCTGTGGTGTCTGCAGCACCCACCAGGTGGGGATGCATGTTTTTTTAAATGAGTATAGCATCATACCTACTGTGCTCAGAAACACACCCACCCACATTTTTGCATGCACACACTTGCACATGTGCATTCATCCGCAAATAAATACTTAATGTGCACACATGTAACCCGCACGTACAAAGGAACAGTGCGTGAACGTTTGAGAGGCAGACGTGTCACTGGAGGGTTGATGCTTCAAATCCCTTGTAAGGTTAAACAAGTGGAGATAAGAGTCAATAAGGAGTAACTGCTGCTTATTTAAAGACTCAAGCTGCCATTAAGCAAGGCACCAAATCCTGCAGCGGCTCCAGTGCAGCTGCCCAGTGGCCAACAGCAGACACTGCGGTTTTATCTGGAACAATCCAGGAATGCAATTCATCTCCTCCCTTGGGTCATTACTGTAAAAAAAAAAGAAAAAGAAAAGAAAAGAAGAATCTTTGCTTACTCAGCTTGTCTGGTTGAATGACATACACACACACACACACACACACACACACACACACACACACACACACACACACATATACAAACATCAGACATATCGTGTCACATTTTCCCTCCGTATTGTCTAAACTCACTTTTTACGACCCACTGTTCTCCTTCCGATGTCGAAATCACTGTCTGTGTGTACGTCTATTGATGTGGTTGTATCCATCGTTACACACTTTACAGCCCTCTCACTATTTATAGGCTAAAACTGTCTTATTGTGATCCATCCCTGGTTCACAGCCTGTCATTGTCTGCAGTGATTCACCCATAGAGATAAAACTATGAAATATTTATGACAGTAACAGACATGTCGAACTCACTGGAGCTTTCACTCATACTCATACTGTCTGTCAAATGTATGTATATATTTTAACTAAATTATACACGACAACCAATAGTTTCAGAGATGCTTTAATAATTTGTAGTCTAAAAAGTGTTTTTTTTTTTTGTAAAACACCCATTTGGGTGACAGTATTTTTAAAACAAAGCAAAACTTGCATTAAAAACACTGGCATTGACCAAATCTTAGAAAACAACAGCAGCAATAATGTCTGAGGAAAAAATAAACCCAAAAAACAAAAAACAAAACAAAGATAACTGAGAGAGAATGGGAATTTAAGCTTAATTGATCATAAAGGTGCAGATGTGTAACAACCTCAATGCACTGTGTCTGTGGAGTCATTTTAAGTTAATGTTAGGGAAAGATCATGGTTTCGGTTAAATGTCAATAAAATTGACATGTGCTTCAAGTCAGTGTTGAAATTTTTATTATAACAGTAAACCAAGTGTCTAAACATAACCATATAAAATGTTATCATGCTTTAGTTGAGAGGATATTGTCAATCATTAACTTCATTCCTCATTATGCTGATAAAAAAAACAATTAAAGTGGCATTACAATTCTCTCAAAACATATGCTGCAAATTAATAGAATATAAATGTGATTTCTAAGACACATTCATCTATACGATGGGAAAGTTACATAATTAAAAGTTTACGATATTCCTCACTCTCTCCCATTATTTAAACCGTCTGTCCCTCCATCTGACCATCTGAAAAAGTTACATATTTTTTTAGTTCTCACAAGCTAACAACTCTTGAAAACAAGATTAGCCTTCAAACAGCAGTATTCATATAATTAGTGACAGTGACAGTGAGGTTGAATGCCAAAAAAACTTCATGAGTTGTAAAATGATTTACAGTTACATGGAAGCTGTAACTAATTTAATGGTTAAGCTTTAGTATTCCTGACAGTTTAGCTTGGGGATAAATACTGTATACATGCAGTGGCTTGTGAAAGAAGTCAAACTTGGACAAAGCATTGACACCCACTCACCGAGTAAAAATATAACACCGAGGTAGTTTAATCTTCTCAGTGGCTTTGGAATAACATTGAGGTGAGTGTCACCCGTGCACCGGTCTACTCATCCTCAGGACAATCTGAGGAAGTGCAGATGATGTGGACCGAAACGAAAAACAACACAGGTCGCCTTTTAAGGAGGCTGTGGCTGCATGAAACTGTGGCTGCGTCTCCTCCCTCTCTCTCTGTCCACTAGCTGTGATGTCACTGATAAAGAATTTCCCACCGGCGAGACTGCAGGGAGGCTTTGGTTAATAAGTGACAATATCTAACACGGACTTATTGGCCCCTGTACCACACACACACACACACACACACACACACACACACTCTGTCTCGTCTCATGTGTGTTTTTCTCTTCAGTCTGTCCCACACGGACACACACACATGTTTATACTTCTGTCTTTGTGAGGACATACTGCATTCTCCAGCCCTTTACCCTCACCTCAGCCTTCACAACAAAATGCCCAACCCCAACCCTAACATAAACCTGTGACCATGAAACAAAGTCTTGGTCTTAGAGCAGCCCTTTGAAGGTGTGTTAGAAAGACAGACCTAAATGTCCTTACTTTCCCCAAATGTCCCCATAGGTCAAAAACCTCAAACTGGTCCTCAGAAAGATAGCCACACAAGCACACACACACTGACAGGGACATAAAATGTGATGTATGCTCTGTTTGTCCTGTTGCCTATTTTACCATCTCTCTCTCTCGCTCCCTCTCTCTCTCTCACACACACACAAATTTTTGTCATTGCATAACCGAAAAGTCCACAAGATGTAAACATGACACTGTCAAATTATCTCTTCATGCAGTCAGTCGTTATGGTGAAGATGTTACATTTGCCTGTTTCAGACGCAGAGCATTATTACCACCTGGAGTCGTGTTTCCGGACACATGATGAATCTAAGTTCAGTATTTACTCTTCTTTTAGCTCTGTTTTTGGTCTCCATCAACTCCTGATGGAAATATCTGGCTCTTTAGCTGCTAAATGCTCTGCTATGTTCACTAGCTTTGTCTTTGTGCATTTGGTGTTGGATAGGTAACATACTGTAAATTTATTTTCTCTGAAAACAGCTGCTTGCAACTGCTGGAAATGAGTGTGATGAAAACATTCAATCACACAAATTAATATGCATGCCGTAGAACCAAAACAATAAGCTAAAATACACTAAAATTCTGTGCTCAGGAACTGAAGAGCTGGGTAATAATTCTCTGTGGGTTTCTCACTGTGGGTGACAGCAGCTGCGTTAGACGTGTCATTTTGATCCATTGTTCGTGTAGAAATAATCATTAGTGCAGGATTAAAGTTAACAAAAACACACTGTGGTATTGCAACATGCCACATGTGTACGTCCTCCCCAGCCTTCACTCCCTCACAGACATCTCTGACTCACCTTGATGAAGTCACCGCAGTGAGGTCAGTGTCCTGCTTGACTGGGAGCGGATTAAACCTGCGGTACGTCGCTGTCACACTGGCCTCAGGGTAGCTTAAGCTTGACCGCGCGGGGCAACTCTATGTGGCTCAGCAGATTAAAATGTGTGCCATGGTGCGGGTGATGTCATGAAGTTGAGTCGAGCTCTGCACATGACCTATATTGGGTATCATCAGTCTTTCTTTGCTTTTCACATGGACTTCAGAATATACTGTCTGTTACAGGGTCAGTTCACAAATAATGGAAAAAACATATGTGTCATTTGTCTAGATTTTGCTATGAATACACTGAATTTAATAGAGATGAATGGGACTTTATTTGTGGTTTTGTTCAAGGGGTGTAAGAGTAGGGGGTATCGTGTGCTGTGCAGTAAAACCCCCTCAGGCAAAGACCTGTCCCTTTAAGTACACTGTTTTGCGGAAAGTGCTTGTTGGCTGCTATGGAAGGAAAATCCATCCTGTTTATTCCATCCAGCACATTCCAAAAATTACAAAGGTCATACTTTGTCATCTTTCTCGCAGGAAAACAGATTTGAAGGTGGAAATGACCGTGAGCTTTCTCATGAAAGTCTGTGCATGTGGGCATTCTTTGTGAGAAAAACAACAAAAGCAACTGCTAACATGGAAACTTTATCAACAATTCATTGGAATTTTTTTTTTCATTGTTATTTCTATTAGGGAAACCCCATGGACGCTTTATGGTTGTCACCATGGCGACAACACAAGGGGTGAGAGGTTGTTTTTGCAAGACATAAGATGGCTGATTGGACAGGAAAGAAAATAGTGCTATCATCATGTTTGCTTCTGATTGTTTTCCTAGAAGTTTTCAGCTTGACGATCTCTGATAATTAACCAAATGGAACCTAAAAAGGAAAATCATTGTTTGGCTGATCTGTGCACCACTTAGTAGATGGAGTCTGTGATGGGAATGTGTGTCTCCTTTCATTTTAAAATGGATGGGATGTCAGAACCTGCCTTTTCACTTCCAGTGTGTTGGTGTGTGTTCCCATTTGTAGGTTCTAGCTCAAGGACACCTGACGAAGACACCGGATTGCTGTGGGGGTATTTTGTGTACCAGTTTCGCTGTGCACTGTAAAGGTGGTAGGCCAGGTGATAACCAAAAGATGTCCGGACTCCATCCCAGATTTAACCATCTAAATTTAAGCTTCTCACCAGACTCGCACCATAAAATATTTAGTGTATGTGACCTAGAATAAATGGAGCGAAGCCTGTGAGGCAGTTCAAGCAGACAGTCAGGCAGACGCTCTGCACTGTCACTGCAACATACGTATATCAAACACACCTTGGCTTTCTATTGAATCTGTCAGTACTCTGTCTACACTCGTGCAACACTGCTGACAATATTAACCGCTACCGCTGCTGCTCAGTCCCTCATTGATCCACCTTTAGGCTCTGTCTCGAAAACTACGTCCCAGTTCCTTGTAAGCAGGTTTTAGGTGACCTCGGCACAGTGTTACCGCGAGGTAAATGCTCACGTCAACATGCTAACATGCTCACTATGATAATGCTAGCATGTTGATGTTTAGCTGATATATGTATATATATGTATGATAATTAGTATATGCTATATAGCTATACCATGAGAATGGAATATGAATTAGGGAAAGCGCTTGATTTCTCCTCAGGGGGGAAGTTTATTTTATCATTTATCATCCTTCCCCAGTCTCTGCTGCGCTGACTTTGATGTATGTTTAATGGAAGTGATGAGTAGGAGCCTCGATGCCAAACATCAGCTATAAACATGGGACTACTTAATGTTTGCTCATGAGCCGGATGAATGACCTTTCTTGTTCATCCAGGAACAAAACAAACAAATCTGTGTCTTGTCAGATTTGTTGTGTAAATAAAAGTTATCATCTGTAAACAACCTGCCTTACGTAATGTTAACCTGATACAGTGTACACACCTGCAGTACAGTGTGTGCATTCAGTGTTATGACTGGTTTTTACTATGTGCTGCCTTGATAAGACATTGCTGGTGATGACTCAGACTGTGTGTGTGTGTGCATGTCTGTGAGTGTGGGCAGTGTGTGTCACTGTCTATAGGTGTGTCCCCCCGTCTGTTTAGAGATTTCACTCTCTCTTACCCCCCCCACCCCCCCAACCCACGCTGTGTGCCCCCATTTTCCCTCCTTCTTCGTGCCCCTTTTACCCGCCCCCCCCCCCGTCACACTCTTGGTCTCAAAAAAACTAAACAAATATCCTCCACATACACACATTTTACTCTCACTCTATTTTTGATCACATTCCAACCCAGTGACTTCAGACCAGAAATGGGAAAGTGTGTGTGTGTGTGTGTGTGTGTGTTGTGTGTGTGTGTGTGCGCGCCCCCATGATGTCAGCTGTTTGTTTACATACTGTGGTTGTGTCTGGGGCACCAACTTGGCAGATAAGCAGGGTGGGAGTGTGTGTGTGGTGTGTTTATGTGTGTGTTTATGCGTGCGTGTGCGTGTGTGTGTGTGTGTGTGTGTGTGTGTGTGTGTGTGTGTGTGTGTGTGTGTGTGTGGATTGTGGGTGTTGAAGTGAGAGAGGACGGACATGCCAGACATGAAAGAGAGCATAAAAAATGTTCTGTTGAAAGTCAGTGGAATGGCCTTGGGAACGATGAGCTTGTCAACTTCATAGACTCTTCATTGTTGAGCAACTGATAATTGAGTGTATTCCTGTTTCTCTGTCCGTCTTTCTCTCTCTCTCTCTCTCTCTCTCTCTCTCTCTCTCTCTCTCTCTCTCACCCCAGCCAGAGGAAACTGCTGCATAATGATAACAGACTCGGAGACAATGGGTTCAACGGGCGTAAATACACATGCACAAACACACGCATGTTCACGCACAATACATACACACACGTTGTGTTGGTGAAGCTTGGGGGTCAGGGGTCCTGCCTGTGCTGCTGATAGTCTCCAGACCTTCTGAAATTATTTATCAAATATGGAACAATCCGGACATACCAGCCGCATTTCTGAGCTCTTTCCCCCCCCCTCAAAATGACCTGTTGGAATAAAGAATTATCCCTCTCCCTCCTTCCCTCCTCCTGCCCGGACCTTGTCTGCCTAGTGATAAGGTCAGATTGGGTTTATTTTGGGCTACTTGCAATACTGCAAAGAGTACCAAAGCCCTAAGGGTTTTCCCTTAAAAGCATTTTGTTGTGTTTTGGGGGGGTTTCTGTCCGTCTCAAGTGGTGAACAGGCTGAAGGAACAATTCCAAAAACCTGTCCTTTCTTTCTGAGAGATTTGACCTTGGCTGGCTTCATTACCTGCTACTGGTGATTCTTTTCTTCAGTCAATCAAAATATATCAAAAGGTTTTACATACAGTACATTTCTTGAAAATAGATAATCAGTGCAGTGCCTCATAGTCTCTCTAAAAGTGTTATTGTTTATCAATAAGGTTCTCATGTGCAATCAACTCATTATATCCATGATACTCTATTATACAGTCAATATGGCTTATTATTATGGTTTATTATTATTTCATTTTGCTATGGACAACATAAAAAAAACACATCAGGTACAATTTATTGTAATGTTGTATTAGACTGCATTAGTTGCAGCTAGCTCTGCTTAATAAACTGGCAGCTGAGTGTATATCCAATATGTTACAACTACCCTGCAACTGAAGCTCCTGTGACAATACGGACAGCCAACAAATAAATAATATTGCATTGATGCAAGGATGTAATGTATCAAGATGCGCCATGATGATGAATAATCTGTGAGGAAGATTTCTACCCCAAAGGCTTTTTTTGTACATTTTGCAAAACAAATTCACATTCTGCTCAACTGACGACATTTGATGACAACAGTATGTGACTTGATTGGCAGTTTGGGTTAAAGTCAGCTTTTTTATTATGTAATTTGATAAATAATATAATTTTGCTTTCCAAACATCACTGCAAATAGAGTAATGTTTTTACACTTTTGATTTGACTTTGTTCCTAGTCATTAAATTGCCAGTTCAATTGTGCTTGAGGAGCTTTATACAGTGTAACAGCAGTGTTCAGCTGTTGAGGACATAGTTATTCATGGCCAGATAGCTCCACTGTGTGTCAGAATACCTGAATAGCAGCAATCCAAAGGGCAATTTGTTTTAGAGAGGGCACATATATCACCACTAGAGGGGGCACCATGTTTGTGTTGTCAGATTTACTGTTGCTTCAACCGCTACAAGGAGACCGGAAACAGTTTCAAAGTGTACAACATCATTCCTATGGTCGTGTACAAAAATGAATTGAGGTGTTTGGGGGGGGGGGGGGGGGGCTCTCAGCTTTGTGCTATTTCCTGGTGAAAATGTCTTTTTGGTCGTAATAAATTATCTTTTGATGATTAAAAAAATAGTTAGAGTTACATCAATTATTACCTTTGTTTAATATATATATTTATTTTATTTTATTTTATTTTTTCTTGATGTTAGCTTATTATGTTAAACATTTTGTAAACAGGGTATGCACAGTAGGCTGTAGGTTCAGCCTTCACCTTTTTGGACTGGAATACTACTAACTACTACTTATAATAATAATAACAGTAATAATGATAATAATGACAATGATAATAATAATAATCATTATATAATAATAATAATGATAATTGTTATTGTTATTATTATTTGTTGTTGTTGTTATTATTAATGTTAATATAATGCATATTTAATCATATAAAATTGTAATAATAATTCACCGGTTCGGAATCATAAAACAGAGCTTTTATTTTGTAAACAAGCACCGGAAGTCCGTCTCTTCATTCTGTCAGCTTGCTACTGTCAATATTTGTAGCGGCGAAAACCTCCGAGCTGTCACGACGAGCGTCCGTCTGTCTCGGTACCTCAGCTTACTGTCATGCCATCCAGCTCCATACTTAACTTATGGAAATTCATCAATAATTAAATTGCTGTTTTGGGACTTTGTCAGAGTTGAACGGAGGCGAGATGTCTCTTTAAATTGCTCGGCTCTTGGTGGTCGTGCGGGCTGAAGAGAAGATTATCGTTTCCTGGCTGAGAATTTGACAGTTAGTTGTACCGCCCGGCTGTTGGCGTGGTGTTTTTGTTCAACTGCGACAGACCTCACAACATAAAGAGGTAAGTTAAGGACACTGAGTGGACGAGTCCAGTTTATGTTCAGTAAGGGTCACATGGCGTTACGTAGAAAAAACGCTGACTTTTCGTGTGTCGTTGTCCAGTAGCTTCATGTTAGACTTTAGGATGCTGTTGTCTGCTAATTGCTGCGTTGATGGACTACCGTTAATTTGTTTATGTAGCCTAGCTAGTTTCATTTCAGCAATACTTTTAAAACATACCCGATATCTGTGCTGCTTAAATGTTAAAAATTAATGTTAAATACACCAATTACCAGTTAATGGAGGCATTAACGTTAAGTGTATTGTGTAGACGGGTTTTTGTATATTTTCAAAACTAGGTTTGTAAACAACTACTTTAAACAAGTTTGACTAAGAAGTGGTTAACCAGCCGGATCATTGTGCAGCTAGCGTTCATTTATGTAACAAAACAAATATTAATTGTTGTGATGTTTCTTCCTATAACAGTACTCAAGATTATTTTATTTTTATATTTACTGCACGAACTATGTTATAATGTTTGTGAGAGCAAAACAAGACCATGCTGTGTCATTAGAGCATGTAGTATTAACGTCATCATCTTGTAACTAGTGAAGATTCACTGCTAGGAGAAACCAGGGTAGTAGCTAAACTACAATGGACAATTATTCCTTTGTAATGAGATCCCAAATCAGGGGTCATCTTGGGGCTTCAGAGGGTGTTTCCTGAAAAAGTGAAGTGTAGCTAAACGTAGGATTGGATTGTTTGAGGGTTTATGGCTTCTCATTTTCAGTACAGCAAGTTTGTGGGAAATAAGTATTTAACAGCACAAGTTAGTTTGTCTTTATTAAGTTATTTTATTTGCTTGTTGTGGATTACTGTGCCAGTGTTAGCTTATAAGCAAATTTTCATTTGTATTAATTTCCATATTGTTTGATATGAGTTTCATTTGATTATTTAAAGATTTACAATGGAGCATTACATTTTGCCTGTCTGAGATCTTCAGGCACAACTTTGCTCCAGAGGATATCAGTCTTGGTCATATTCCCCAGCACTACTTTAAGCCTAACTGAAAGCTAACATGCAGGAAGGCATTGAAGGAATAGAGAAGAAGAAACAGAGACTGTGAACGCAATGCAAGCATCTGGTTCATGTTGATACAGACCCTATTAGGTAGCTGCTTAGCTTAAATGAGTGTAGTTTGTGTTTTCCCCCTCTACTTTACGAAGGCTTTGGGGTAATTTATCTAAAGCCAGAGCCCACAGATGACTCAGCCGCTCTTTATGTCTGAGTCATATTACACAGGCACTGTCCTAAAGTTAGCCACAGTATTAGATCGTTTGCCAGTTAGTTTTGGTTTGATGAAGACTGATTCTCGGTGGCATTCCTTTCTTTGCCCGCTCCTTCCCACTGGTTTCATTTTTTATTTTCCCCCCTTTCATTCCTGCACTTTTTTTCTCTCCCTCTTTTTCTGCCTTTTTTTTTCTACTCACTGGAAAAGTCAAACTCCCTTGCTGGCTTTTAAACCCGCAACAGTGTTATACACACATTTTCACACTAAAATATCTCACACACATTCCTGTGTCATCTTTCCTCCCCTTTGTCATTTTATCCCTTTGTCCACCATTCAGGCTTTGATCTTTGTTGTGCTACCCGCTGTCTTTCTCTACCTTTCTCTGCACCCTCCCAGTGCCTTTTGTCACAGTCTATCTGCTCTAGCTATTTCTCTCATTACCACTCTGCTCTTATGCTCCCATGTCATTTTCCGTCTTTGTCTGTGCTCTGCCAGTGTCAGTGGTCAGGATACTGGACCTGATACAGCTCCCCGCCCTGCCCTGCCCTGCCCCGCCCCGCCCTTAGCAAACACCACCACTACATCCCAATCTCTGCTCCCTCAGAGTTTGATCCAGTTTAGATCACTGCGAGCAGCTTATCGGGCTCACACTACAGCTGAAGCGATTAGCTGATTACTTGATTGGTCGATCAACAGAAAATTACTCAACAATTTTGATCATTCATTTGATGAGTTTTGGAAGCCATAATAACCTAAATGTGATGGTCCCAACTTCTCCGATGTGAGGATTTACTGCTTTTCTCTGATTTTACATAGTTGTTTTTTGGGGTTTTTTTGTACTGATTGTTGGGACATCTTTGTCTTATTGCACTCTGCGATACACAAACAAATAATTGACAGATTGATTGTTCATGAAAATAATTGTAAGCTTCAGCTCTAGCTTACACATGCTTTTACATTTGCCTGTTTGTGTGTGTTTACCGCTGCTTACCGCTATGGAGTCACCCGGATACAGCCAAAAGAATTTCACTTGTATTTGTTTATATAATAACTCATTACCCATAAATGGAGGTTAAGAGGATGTGAGATACCAAAGGGATAACTAAGGCACCTCACTGCTGTTCAGGAGACATGTTTCACTCTCGAGTTTTGCTTCTAATTCACATCCTGTGGGCAGATCACTGACAATACCTGACACGCAAAGCTTGTGCCAGATGTGATGTGCTTCTCTTCTGCTGTCATTCAGGGTTGGGGCTGGTAAGATGTCACATGACGGTTCAGATGAGATTCTAGAGGGTTAGTGCTTCCTGTGCTGAATGAACAGCACTTTTCTGTCTCTTCCTGCACATGATTCCCACAGGATCAGAAGGAGGTTTCCTTCTATCTATTGGGGGATGTTCCCATCTTGCAGAGATTTGCCTATTCGTGGCTGTACAGGTCACTCAGATTCACATGGGGAGATCATACCTCAAGAATACATAGGATAGTGCAATGCCATAATGGCCAAGGCTAAACATGCTTTCTCAGCCTTCAGTGGAACAACAAGGCTCTTGAAATTGAAAGGCTTAAAATGATCTTGCAACCTATTCCAAGGCAAAACCCGCTTTCCAAATTTATAGTATGAATGGGCAATTGTAAGATGTAGTTTTTTTTTTTTGTTTTTTGTTTTTTTTTAAGATTAAGTGGATAGGATTATTAGCTAGAAATGTAGAAGGCACAGCTATAGAAGAATGTGTGTGGTGCTATCAGATATTTCTACAGTCTTTCAGTGGGAATAATTGTCAAGGAAAGCAAAGGAGGAGAGATAGCTTTGTGCATGGGTGTCCTCTGCTTGAATAAGGTGGGGGTTGGTATGTTCAGGAGGGGGAAAAGTGCTGCGCTAGGCTTCACTGAAATGCCATTTAAAGTGGAAGGGAGGATTTGAGGGAATTAAAGTGCAAACTGTTCCCTTCTCTACGCTCTTAGCTAAAGCCTCTTGACGTGCTATGAGGAAAGAAATGCTACTGTAATAGTGTGAAAGGGAGGCGTTTGTTTGCTTAGTCACAGATACTGGCTGTTGTTGCTGTGGAGTCAAAATATTTGTGGTCCTTGTTGCTGTTTGTTTGTTTTTTACTAATAACAGGGTCTACAAAGTGGTTTCAAAGCATGTTGTCAAATGTTCTCAGTTTAAAAAAAAAAAAAAAAAACTATCTATAGGATGTCAGGGTTGTGTCTGATAGCAGTGATAAACATCTCTGTGTCCACAGTTCAGTAGCCACATCCTCTTTTTTTAATCCTTGTCCCAAGAAAAGAGAGATAGTTAAATCCGTGAGTGAGCTTTCTTGATATCGGCTGCCTGTAATTTCACTTATCAAGCAATTTAAGATAATTCTACCATGGCCTGTATTGAAAATCTCCTAGGATACGAGTGTCAGAGGCTAATATGCAAATTGAAATGCGAGAACCCATTTACATGCACAGTCTAATGATTGGATAGACACGAAAGTGAAGATTACAACAGACTGACAGCAGAGAGCTAGCTGCTAACATAACTCTTATTACTGCTCCAGTGCAGCATAATGTAAACATTAATTAAATGCAGACACAACTGTAATGTAAAGCTTTGGAAATTGTCTTCAGCTGCTGCAGATACACCAGTTTCAGTATGACTGTGTGTTGTTCATATTTGCAGTAAACAGAGAAGGCTTGTCTGCTGGCATGGGCAACCAGAGCCATGGGCTGCTGTTATGCGCAATCATTTGTGTCGTTGCTATTATTGCCTGTTTATACTCTTCTCAGTCTGTCAGCCCCAAACTAAAAATCATTTAACTCTGACAGTAGGTTGCGCACAGCCCGAGGTGGAAGATGAAATGAAAGAATAAGATGTAGAGAATTAACGTAGTAATGTTGAACATGTTAACTGAGGAAAGCCTTAGTGGGAAAACATCTGACCTGTGCACATGTAAGAAAACTTACAAATTTCTAAATATGAAGACCTCACGCCCTTTTTACGAGGGGAGGTTTCTATGTGCATGTCTGCTGTCACGCCAACTTCCTGTCTGTTGAGTACATACAGCCACAGCTTCCCTTTCTGTCATCTCCTGCTGCACTTTTCAGTCGCATTAATTAGTAACTACACCACTGTAGTCCTGTCCCTGGCCAACTACATCGGAAGACTAATTCAAACTTTCACCGGGTTACAAACTGCAAGTATTTTTTTCATGCAAGACCAGGCACAGGAGGATTCAGGATATACTGTAAAGTTACAAGACCGGATCACAGAGCAGAAGCTAAAGGTTGGTGCACTTTCTGATGTGTGGAGACTCTAGCGGAGGTTGTTGTTGTCATAGAACAGATTAACTCACTTAACCCATGCGGTGAATAGACTAATCATTTATAAAATCCTACCACTTTCTAAAATCTTACCTTCAATGTCCACTTTTGTCTAGTAACTCTCGTTGCATAACTGAAGAACTAAAGAAATGAAATGTTACATTTCTTCCTGGTGATGAATCTGTGTGTGCTCCTTGATGTCACAATGTCATGACATGCGCCCTCGCCAGCCAACACATTGGAAAGTACTTCAAATCAATTTCTCGTCTTTTTTTTTCTTCACCTGTTTGTTCTCACATGGAAGTCAGATGTAAGGTGAAAATTGAAGTGATCGGTGGCATTCAGTAAGACAGGATCTTATAGTAACACAAACATTGATTAGTTAGAAGCACCTGTTGTCTTCAGGCTGAAACCACATTACGTTTACTGTAATTTTGGGCAAAGCGGTGCTTGGCAGACTTCATAAGAATTTTATTTTCAATGAGAGAAAATAAACAGCATATAACAAATATTTTGGAAACATTGTCATAGTGATAAATCTCCCAGTAAATGATGCCTTCATAGAGGTATAAACATGAAACATTACTTGCCAGCGGACTTAGCACCAAAAGTAGTTAAGCTTGTGAGCTGTGGTTTACGCTGATTATCTGCACTGTAAGAGCACATCTCTGACCAATCAGATTGCTCAGTTTAAGATGCCTCTTACATAATCTTTGTGATGGCAGTTTCCGAAAGTTAAACTGCTGGAGACTTTCTAACAAACATGACCACGAGATAAAGCCGATGAAATGAGGCTGTTCTCTCCGCTCTCGTCATCTACATCACCTGCTGTTAAACTGTGATATTTTTCTTCACTTTGACAATGCTGGGTCAGTTCAGGTATGTTGCTTTTGTGTGTGTTTTTGTCACTCTGTAGTATTGTTTTGTACCATCTGTGCTCTGAATGTGTCTGCGCCATAGCATGCTAACAGGGTCTGTCTTTTGTTCGTTAAGCTTGTGTGTTCAAATGCATTGCTTTGTGTGTTTGGGTGCTTTGTTTTTTTTTTTTTTTTCAATTTATGCTCTGTAAATCTCAGTGAGTGTCTGAGCAGCAGGGCAGCTGCTGTAGATTAGTTGGATTACAGGTGGCTGAGATTAACCAAGAGAGTGTCTGTCAAAGACTTACTGCTTTTATTACTACACTCTATCAACTGCCACCACCACTGTCACTGCCACTCTCTTTCCTGGTACCACTTCTAACTACTAGCTACTACTAATACTGTAACTGCTTAAAGTAAAATATAATTACTGTTACTGCAGCTGCTCCTGATTCCACTGTTTCTGTTACTGTTATTACTTCAACACTTGGTTAATTGTGCTGCTTTTACGATGCTACTGGTACTGCTACTCTATTAGCTACTGCATCTACAGCTACTACTGCATATAATGTTATCATTTACTGTTGCTTTACCTACTGCTTCTAATGCTAAGATATTACTACCCACTGTTGCTTGTGCTACAATTCAGCCTGTCACTGCTGTTACCAGTAGCACTAGTGTGCTAGATGTTGCTACTAAACAGTGTCTCTGTCAGACTGCAACAATCAAAAGAAAATTAATTTGCAACAATTATAGTGGCTCGAATATTATTTGGTTTGTTGATCAGACAAAACAAACCATTTGATGAACCACCTGGGCTCTAGGGCATTGTGATGGTCTTTTTCAGTTTTTCTAAAGTTTTACAGACCAGACGATTAATTAAGAAAGTAATCGGCAGATCAGTTGATCACAAAAGTAAGCATTAGTTGCAGCATTAGCCTCTGCTACAGAAATATATTATTCTGCTGACCCACCTCCTAACCATTTTACACAAAATCCACAACTATTTATTATCATTATGCTTATGTTAGCCTTCCTAGTTGGTGATGGTGTGTTGGGCATCCTGTTGGCTGACAGGTGAAGTTTCTGGACCTGCAAGACTTCACTCCATATATCTGAAATCATGATGTGTGTCTTCTGGTATTGTATAGACCCCTTCCTGCCAGCATGTACTGACCAGAGACTTTGTGCAGTTTAAGGAGCTTATTAAAATACTGATAAATAATATCTTATTGTTTTTCTCTCTGTGTCTTTCAGTCATGTCCCGTAGGAGTTCTCGCCTGGTGTCCGGTGGCTACTACAACTCAGATGAAGAATCTGACTCGAGTAGCGTGACAAACATATCCTACCGTGAAAACCCTGTCAAGTACGTAATTGTGTGTGTGCTCATGTGTCTGAATCTTGGATACTGGTCAGCGAGTCTGATTTGCAAACTATAATGTTAAGCAATCTTCATCTTTCCTCTAATGCCCCTCTCTCCTCCTTTGTGTGTTTGTGTGTGTGTGCTGTTGATTTTCTTAAGGGTTTTCAAGAAAAAGGCAGGGACCCGTAAGGCTGGCTCCCGTACCTCCAGCAGAGCCGACAGCAATGCTAGTTCACCCAGCCCCGAGACGCCCGTCACTGAAGGCATATCTGATGGTAAAAACAAGCACAACATCACAACATCTGCTCAAGAGTACTGATGAGATCATTTCCTGTCAACACAAAAGTAATAATAATAGCATGTAGCATGTGTTTCAGGGACAGAGCAGAGCAGAGCTGAAAGCTGCTTTTCTCTGTTTTATACTGTTGTACATTTTGAGTATTGGACTGTTGGTTTTGCAAAAACGACCAGTTTGAAGATTTTGTGTGTTTTGGCCACGATTGCTCTTAACAAAGCAGAACCTATTTGTAACCCTGCGTCACTTGTTGGATACAGTACGTTTGCTGGTTGTGACCAGTTCAACGAAAGATTTTTTTTTTTTTACTTGTTTTAATTTGAATACTATTAAGAGGCTTGAAGAGGTAAAGTTATCTGTAATTCACAGGAAAATGCAGAGTTTGGAGGAAAGTCTTAAAAAGCCTGAAAAAATCTTGCAGTGCATCAGAATTATCTTACGACACCCTGGGTTTTCTCAGGACCCCACATTGGGAACAACTGGACTAAATGATTAATAATTGAATAAAAAAGATTATTGAGGTTTAATTAAAATTCAAATAATCATTTGTTGCAGCCCTTTTCCAGAGGATGAAAGAGTCTAATAATATAATTGAGAATTGGACCTGCTAGTCTTTGCTTAATGATACACCATTAAAATCAAAATAGAATATGTATTTGCTTTCAGAGAGGAGGTCTTACTCCTTTTAGTGTTAAAAAAAAAAAAAAAAAAAAAAAAGTATTTATTCACAGCTGACTGTTTATTTTTGTTTCTCTCTGTCCTCGTCTTTTTCCGCCTCTCAGGCCTGATTCCTCCCTCGAGCACCCAGACTCAGCCGATCATGAGGACCGTACCCTATGTCTCCACCACAGCCACCCCTCGGCCCGCCCTGACCCCATCATCGAGCCGGAGTCAGACGCCCACATGCTGCCCCTTAGCGCCTCCGGAGAAGAGCTCTTTCACTGGGCTCTACAGCTCCAGCAGGCCAGGATTACACCTGAGGCCCAACCACAAGGAGCTGACTCAGAGTGGAGTGGACAGCTCCGGGTACTCGTCCTCTGAGGGGACTTACAAGAAGCCCACAGTTGCCACCAGCGCTAACAGCAGAATGAGCAGTAACAATGGGGCTCCCAGTCCTGGATACAGAAGCAGAATCAGCAGTGCCTTCTTTAGTTTGAAGGGTGAGTACTAAAGTGTATTGGTGTGTGTGTGTTTTAATGTGTCTTTGCATGACTCATCATCATCTCATTGTTTCATATATTTCTGCAGACTCTGCCTCATCGACGGCTGTGGCAGCAGAGTCAAAAATAATGACAGCTTTAGGTATGTTGTTGTTGTATGTGTTTAAGTTTGTCTTTGTGTATACTTGCATGCATATGAGGATGTATAGTACACTCATGCTTATGGTTGTTTTAAGTGGATTTGTACAGTACATGTTCACATACATACAGCTTCCACATGCCAGTAGGTCTGTGTTTTCACAATCGCTGCATATGACTTGGCTCCAGCTTTCGAAATCCCTGCAAAACGACTTTTCTTCCTGTCCATACAGCTAATACGTCATTCAGCAGTCGCATGAAGAAAGCTTGTGGTCTGTTTCTCCTCCTCCTCCTCCTACTTCTATGTAAGTGGCATAAACTTTTTAACAGATTCAACACATTTTCACATTCAGGAGACAACTCATTATCCCCTCGGACGTGTGGAGTGTTTGGTTATACTTTGCTTTCATTGTTAAAGTCTTGTTTTCCATGTTTCTTTGTCAGAAAGAACAATTTAAAGGAAATATACCTGAATATTTAATGATCACTTTGGAGAATTCAATGACCAGACTATGTTTGACGTGACATTCACAAACTCAAAGCAAGATTTCTTGAGCTTTGATTGCTCCTCTCTAGTTTTGTTTATATTTGTGTATATTTTATATTTTAAATGTGTTTTTGTAGAGCGCTAATGAAAGTCCTACCACACCCACCGTCCTGAATGCATCTTACATTAGTAGCACCTGGGGTTTCCCCCAGGAAGATGGTTAGAATAGATGGTAGCGTCTGACTCACAGCAGCACTGCTTGGCTGCCTCTGCTCGCGTGCCCAGTTTTTCCTCACCCAATCCCGTTGCAGAGTGATTGAATGAGTCACTGAAAATGTCATTACAAGTTTCACATGACGGGGCTTTTGATGTTAGGAGGTAGAGGGAGTCAGGTGATGTTAGCTTTGTGTAGACTGTGTCTGCTGTTCTTAAGGCGCCATTCCTCCTGTTTTCTCCAGGTATTTGGTTCCTCCTTCCCTTGTTGACCTCTTTCATCTCCCGCATGAGTGTCACAAAGACCCCGCCACAGACAAAACCCAAGACTCGACCTGTTGTCCCTGCCCCCCCCCCTCCTCAACCCAACATCGTGCATCATGCACCTGTGGTGGTAGGGCTCGACTGCAGATCATCTGTGTGGCACTGGTTGTGTGTGTGTGTGTGTGTGTGTGTGTGTGTGTGTGTGTGTGTCTGCATACGTTTCGTAGTGTCATCAAATGATTTCATCTTAGCTACTGATGAATTCAGAACCATCCTGTATTTAGACTGGTCCTTAGTCCACATTTGAGACAACATTAAATCAGCAATTGCAAACAGACAGAAGACAAAAGAAAGACTACAATAACAACTATAATGTTTCATGCAGAGATTCTTCTGTCAAACACCTTTTTATTTGGAGATTGTTGCTGTGAGATTGTTGGTGACCTCAATAGTAACGAGTCCTTTTGTCCCACCAGGATCCTGCTGTTGTTTCTGCTGCTGTAGAAGCGAAGATGCAGCATGTTTTGGTAAGAACAAGATCATCAGCAATTTTGCAAAGTCAAATTTTATAGCGGTGTTCTGAATTTTCCAAATTCACTAGAACAGTTTTTTTTTTTTTTTTAAATCAAATATGAGGCAGCTTAATATAACAAAAATGGCAGATAATGTTGATCTGTTTTTTGCAACTGTAACCCAGATGTGTGTGTTTGGTTGCAGACGGAGCTGCAGCTGAAGCAAGACCAGCTTCTCTCCCAGGTGAGAGAATCTCTCTCTGTTCCCCCCCAGCAAATGTGTTGTGAAATGTCCTGTCTGGTGAATTCAGGACGGTGGTGAGGATGAAAATTAAGCTGTGCTACAGTAGCATCTAGTGGTGGTGATGGAGAACTGCAGAGATTTTATTACCATCTGTGTTTTGTTCTGTTTAACTTTATAATTTCATAAATATTCCTCAATTAAAAGCACATAGGTGCACACCACTGCCAGTACTCAACAATCTTTTCAAACTTTTTGTTACATACTTTAAATCTCACTTCCTTAGTTAAATTGGTTTGATGTTCTTATAAACCTTTGAATTTGAGCAAAAATTGTATCCATGGTAAAAAGTATCATCGGCCCGTGGTTCCCATTAAATCTGTCCATGTAATTTAATATCAAGGAACTTAAATAGGACTCAACTTTTCCCTGTGACCCCCATTCCGTCCTGACACCACCACATCTTTCTCTCTCAGGTGCAGGAGCGAGTAAAGCAGGACATGCACGGTGTGAAAGCGAGGCTAGACGTCATGGACTCGGACAGTCGGCTGCGCCTGGAGCAGGAGGTTGCCGGACTGGGCCGACAGATGGCGGAATATCAGACTGACAGCCGCTCTTCTGCTGCCAGCCTCGGCCTCAGGATCCAAGCTTTGGAGGCCCAAAATGCTAAGGTAAAAGTTCTGGTAGAGATGACTCAAGATTTTTTGAAAGGAAAGACAGAGACATGCCTTAATCCTCCCTTTTGTTCTTGTTATCTTCTTCGGCTGACCTGATTCCTTGAGACTGTGTGACTATAATGTGACTGCCTCTGTCTTGTAGCTGGCCCAGGAACTGTCATCTATCCAGCTGGTGCCTCCTCCAGCCCCCTGTCCTGACCCCAGCACTGCCCCTGTCCAGAACCATCTAACCCCAGAGCTGCAACAGGCTATGGAGAAATGGCTCACTGACCGCATCAAGGTCAGTGCAGAGACCCTGTGGATGGTCTCTATGACGACCCAAACATAATCACAGTACATAGATGTCTTTTATTGTGACCCTGATTTCCTGTGTCATGTGGTGGTCTCTATTGCTTTTGGATTAGACTTCTGAATAATGTGTTTTATATGACCCAATTTCATTTTAATGTGTTTGTGTTCGTGTATATTTTATGTTTATTTATGTCAGTACAAATCAGTACTTATGGTATGTGCTGTGTGTGAATGTGAATCAGGAGCAGGATGCACTCAGGCTCGGTGACAAAGGCAGCATCACAGACTTTGGACGTCCCGTGGCTGACAAAATGGCCGACTTCGCCTTGGAGACTCAAGGTCAGAACATCACAAATACTGTGCTGCAGGTTTAATTAAAGCAAATAAAACGGCAGTACAGCAGCAGTTAATTTGTCCACTGGTAAATCTTCAAAATGATTGTTGCCTATTTGACATTGTGTGTCTGTGTGCAGGTGCCAGTGTGATCAGCACCAGGTGTTCGGAGACGTATCGTATTCGTTCAGCGTGTGTGACCCTGTTCGGTTTCCCCCTGTGGTATCCGTCTGAAAGCCCACGCACTGTTATCCAGGTATCATCATCATCATCATCATCATCATCATCCCCTCCTTCACTATTTTCTTTGTCATAATCAACTCAGTAGGTAAACATTATTACCCAGTTTCATTTTTCCTGATTGCGTCTCCTCCCTCCCTCCCAGGGTTACCCAGTGATGCTCCCAGGGAAATGTTGGGCGTTCCACGGCGTCCAGGGAACTCTTGTCATCTCTCTCTCTCACCCCATAAGAATAACTCATGTGACGCTGGACCACCTGCCACGCTACAACTCCCCCACCGGCCGTATCGACTCCGCGCCCAAAGACTTTGAAGTCTACGTGAGTGCTCCCGTTACAGAAATGCAGTATGGCATTTCATGACCTTTTTGCTAACCAAGCTGCCTGAACTGTTCAATTTACAGATACATTGAGCGGTTGTAATAATACCCACATCAGATTAAGCAGCTTTAAAAAATTCCAACCACAACTGCCAGCAAACGTTGTAATTTGAGTTCTTATGACCTTTATTTCTCGGAGTATATCATTTAATATCTAACATCTTGTAAAAGATTGACTGCCTGCTGAATACAGATGCATTTTATTGTTGTTATTAATGCATAATTGAAATTTGACAAGTTTTCATAGACTTTCAGCATCATATTGAATTTGGCTCCAGGCTTACTGCTTTTTGTTTTCGTCTAAATATTTGTGATTGAAATGTAAAGTCACTTCTGACTCGAGTAGACACCAGTCTGACGCTGTGATTTCTCTCTCTTTCTCAGGGAATGAAAAACGACACGGAAGAAGGAACGCTGCTGGGGTCATTCACCTACGATGAGGACGGAGAGCCGACGCAGACCTTTAAGCTGCCTGTAAGTTCAAATGATCAAATCTAAATAGACAATGATATGACACCATGATATTTAGAGAAAGACAGAGCATGACCCACTTACTTCCTGTTCTATATAAAAAGTGTGAGGTCACATAAAGTGTTTTTGCTCTTGTTGAGTCTTGAATGTCAGCATGCGCTCATTTTGACATCTGTTTTCTCTTTATGCGTGCACTCTTGAATTTTATGTCTCTGTATTTTCTTGTTCCCTCTCTTGTCCCGTGCCCCCACCACCCTCCTGAAGGACCCCAGTGACCAGGTTTATAGAGTTGTGGAGCTGCGTGTCCTCAGTAACTGGGGTCATGTCAAATACACGTGTCTTTACCGCTTCCGTGTGCACGGAAAGATCGCTGCCACATGAGACCCACTGAGCGCGACGCGACGTCTCATTCCATCACATCCGAAAGTTCATGTGTAATGTTTGGCCCTGACTCCTGTGTGTCAGCTGGTTTTGCTGTGTTTTGGACTGCTTAATGTTAAAGTGACAGAAATCATCGGAGTATTTTTATGCACAAGTTGAAGTGCACACTTGGCTTTGAATAAGTGTACAGAATGAAGTGTTTCAAAAAACCAAAAATCTACCTAGTAAAATCATTTGGGAGCAGAGAGTTCTGGAAACTTTATGCTTTCAGTCTTATGAGCGTGCCACAAAATAATTTTGAAACTTTTTGTTGTTTTAATTATTATTGCTATTTATAAGGTATTTCCTGCTTCACATCTGTACAGCGCACAGTCCCACCGGGTAAAACACATTTCTTCACATTTTGCCAATGAGAAGCTGCAGAGTGTTAAACACAGTCGTCAGTGGTATCCAAACAAATGAAAGAGCGAAGGAATTTCTCTTTCACTTTCCTGACCAGATCTGCACACATGGTCCTGGGATTTGAACCAACAGCAACTGGTTGTAATCACGCATGTCAAGGCTTCCTGTCACAGCACACAAGTGAAGTTAAAAAAGCTTCTGTCTAAATTTCTCTGTCCATTTTTCGACACAAAGAATTTCAATTAGAGCTGTAATTAACAATTATTTTCATTATCGACTAATCTACCAGTTATATTCTAAATTAATAGATGAACCATTTTGTCTATAGAATTTCAAAAAAATAGTTAAAATGCCCATAAAATATCCCAGAGCCCTAGCTGGCGTCCTCAGGTGTTATTTTTGTCCGACCATCAGTCTAAAATACAAAGATATTCAGTTTATTCTCATGACAACAAAGAAAAGTATTAAATCTTGACATTTGAGAAGCAGAAACCGTCAAATTTTTTGCTTAAAAAAAATGATTATTTGATTATCTGAATAGTTGCCTATGAATTTCCTGTTGATGAACTAATCAACTAATCGTTGCAGCTCTAACCTCAATATTTAATATTTTTTACAATTTTAAGATCTGGTTAATAAAGTTCCCAGTCGGTTGCCTGTTACCTGAACTGGCTGAAACAGCGTCATCTTTCATCTTTCTTCTGATTTATAGATGTTGCTGATTATTTATACAGGAGGCAGCAGTGAATGTTTTTAATCAGTTTTGTTTCTTATTGGCAAGTTAAATGTAATGATCCTACAGAAAGGAAAATATGCAGCTTGGTAAAATTTCATTTGTTTTCTCTTTTAGCCAGTTTGGACTCATCAGTTTTGATTTTATTACTAGTACTTGAATACTTGAAAACCTCTTCGAAAGGCGTCATGTTGATTCCATGATGTCTGTCTTTCTGCTTTCTTGTACATAATACTTTTGCATTTTGTATGAGCTTCTCAACCAGGAAAGAAAAAGTGTTATTTATTTGTAAAATGAGAATATGAATTTTTTAATTCATGTGTTATGTCTGTTTTGTAGGATCGGCTTGTCAAGACTGTTTAATTACTTTCCAACATGCTAGACACGTGTACAATCATCAGTCTACCATTTAAAATATCTGCTCACGTAATGACACAACTGCACATGAGAGTGTGTACGTCATTGTCATTCAGTCATTACTCATGTATTCTTTGTTGTTGTTTGGTGGAGAAAATATTAGACAGTTCTTCTTATGAAGTGCACTAGAGGTGAATCCAGGTAAAATCCATCATTTCTCACTCATTTCTTAAAAGGAGGTGTAGAAAAGAGAGATGGATGATAGAGGACGAGTCCAAATAATTGTCATTTGGATCATTACATGGGGAATTACAACCCAGTATCAGGAATTATATATTAGTTACAGTATTTTATATAGGATATACACTCAGTTGGCATTTACACCTAGCTGAAACTGGTGTGGTCTAACCCAACAGCCCTGCAATAGATCCTCCTTCATGAAGTTTATAATGTTCAGTTTTGTTTCAGAGCTGTTGATTCAACCGTGTGATCATTTCAGAGGTTGTTAAACAGTAGTGCATTGTACAGAGAGGCGTTGAGCTGTTCTGTTATTTAGCCTGCCCTCATTGATATAGAATTTGTTGATAAAATGAAAACCTGGTATTTTAACCCAATACAATTACACTGCATCAGAGACTACATCCTCCAAAATGAACAATCAGCCTCTGAAACAAAACTGAACATTCTGACCTTCATGAAGGAGGATTTATTGCAGGACTGTTGTATTAGACTGCATCAGTTTCAGCTAGGTGTGCCAAGTAAACTTCCAACTGAGTGTACATTGGTGGTATTTTTAACTTTTCTTTGAAGAGTGGACAAAAACATTTTGATATGATTTGTGCTGGTAACATGAATTAATCATTGTAGTGCATTGTGTTTTGTATTTAAATTGGTGATTGTATTTCATACAAGGATTTCTGTACAGTTTTATTGTTTTTATTTACAATTACTGCTTGAATATCTTGATTATGTATGACCATGAATCATGATTTGCTTAAAAATCTGTAGGACTTCCTCCTGGTTGAAGCACTTTTACTTAATACATTAAATTTAATATTAATTGGCTGTTGAGATGCATATCATTTCAAATGTGCATTATTATACACAATACAATATATAATGTGATTTAAACATTTTTTTAAAGATTTTTCTTTCAATTATATTAGCTAAAAAAAAATGTATCATCATATTTTAAAGCTGTTGAACAGCCTGTGCAGCATCTTTGTGTACATGTGCTCTTTCCTAACACACAATGCAAACAATGTAATTCTTGTGTGTAAAGCCATATGAACAATGTGGAGAAAAATGCTAATGTTAATCGGAGTCATTTAGATCAGTCTTCTCCACACAGTTCTAATGATATATGGGTAATTGTTCTCAATTTAAAAAAAAAAAAACCCAAGTGACAAGTGATATTTTTAAGAAGTTTATTGCTAGTACTGACAATTGTTTTTTCCTTTAATTAAACTGTCATTTGTCAGATACCTCCTGAGTATTTGACAATCAATGCCTATTTGCAAGCCAAACTTTGATGTTTATCTGATTTATTAAATAAAACATTGTTAAATATTTCTTGTGTTTCTTGTTTTATGAGTCCTATTTTCAGTGTACAGTGAACACTATGACAGTATAGTTAAAAACTACTACATTTCTAAATAATCAAAATCTGGGTGCTTGTTCTGGACCATGATTCATGTTTAATCTTAGTTTCTTTAATATATTGTTTTTATCACAAAATATCATCCAGTTTCCCATATTTAAGAATCAAAGATACATATAAAGATATCCAGAAGTTTCAATTTGAAGTAGCAATCTCAGTGATCTGTTCCGATAGCTTTGGCGACCACTATGGCCATGAATGGTAATTGCACGTTTGTTTTTGAACCACACTCCTGGCACTATCTTTGTGTTACTGACTCCAGTTCCTTGTGATTTGCAGGTGAGTCATACCAGACATAGGCTCAGTTATGATTGCATTACCTCATTTAGCGATAGTGATTTAAAAGATACTTATTTAAATGAAAATCTTCCACTTTAACTACCCCTTCATTTTTTTATTTTTACTTTTCAGTGTTCTCGATGTAATTAAAATCATCTGTGTGCACTATAAATTGACAACATCATGTAATTTTAATATGAGACGTGAGTGTATTTCCATCCCCCATCCAGATTAGAATCCAGCTCTTTTATTACATTTGGCTATGTTGTACATGTCATGAAGGTCAGGCTGCTCTAAACTGTAGCCACAGCTTTTGGCTCTGTAGAGCCGCTGTGACATCTCATCTTGGGCAGCTGCTTGGTGCATGTGAGATAACACAGAGGCTGAACAAAACAGATCATGGAGAGAGCTGTGTAGGTCACACAGGTGAGGGCAGAGAAGGGACTATGACAGGGAGCAAACTGCCTCAGCAGGTATTCTGTGAATGAGGGCAGGTAGTAGATGTTGACCAGCACAAATGAAGTGAGCACTATCCTGAAAGCTCGTTTTTTCACTGGATGAACTTCCTTCTTGCTGGGGCCTTTGCGGAGGGACCTGAGGATGCTGCAGGCTGATATGATCGCTGTGGCACTACTTAGGACCACAGATACCACTGTCCACTTGAACACCCTGGAGACTTTCATCAGATAGCAACAAGAAGGAGTTACAGCATTCACCATCAGGCACAGTGACGGCCTCAGCTTGGGATCCTTGAGCTGGAGGAATACCAGCGGGTGGCAGACTGCCACGTAGTTGTCCAAACTCAAAATGCAGAGGAACATTGGCCCTCCTGCTAGATTTAAACTCCAAGCTACGAAGTTACCAGCTATTGTTCATGATCATTCGTCCTGTGTTGTTGGGGTTGATGGTTCCGTTACATTCGGAGTTTTCTATCACTGTGGTTGATTCACTGTGTGTGTTGATTTTCTGAGTTAAATATCTGTCAAAAGAGAGGATAGTTTGACAACATGCAACTTTTTTTTTTACATTTCTTATTTTTATTTTAAATCCGCAATGATTTTTTTAAATTTATTTTGTAAATAATATATATCAGTCAGCTGATATGGAGCAACATTAGAATTAATTTGGATGCATGCAGCATATAAATATGTAAAATATGTATAAATATATCATGAAAATGATGAGGAATCAACAATGCTGCGCTACGCAGCAGCCGACAGGAGACTCAATGCTGCGCTACGCAGTAACCGGCGGGAGGGGCAATGTTGCACTACACAGAATCCGGTATAAATGGGTTAAAACCTAAAAAAACATCATTGTATAGTAAGCCAAAAAATGTCAAAAAAAGTCATAGAACAGTAAGCCAAAAATTTTATAAAAATGTCATAGTATACTAAGACACAAAAACATTACAATGTATTAAGGCAAAAAAAGGTCATGTATAAAAATGGTTAAAATGTCATAAAAACGTCATAGTATAGTACGGCATTAAATGTCATAAAAACGTCATATTATAGTATGTCATAAAAACGACATAGTACAGTATGGCATAAAAAGTCATAAAAAGGACAGTATAGTAAGGCAAAAAAAGTCATAAAAACTACATAGTATAGTAAGGCAAAAAAAGTCATAAAAACGACATAGTATAGTAAGGCATAAAAAGTCATAAAAAACGAAATAGTATAGTAAGAAATAAAATAATCATAAAAACGTCATAGTATAGTAAGGTATAAAAATGTCATAAAAACGTCGTAGTATAGAGGGGATAAAACCTAAAAAAATGTTATAGTATATTAAGGCTTAAAATGTCACAGTATAGTATGGCATAAAAACCTCAGAAAACGTCATAGTATAGTAAGGCATAAAAAGTCATAAAAACGTCATAGTATAGTAAGGTTTTAAATGTCATACTATAATAAGGCATAAAAAGTCACAGTATAGTATGGCATAAAAACCTCAGAAAATGTCATAGTATAGTAAGGCATGAAAAGTCATAAAAAGTCACAGCATAGTATGGCATTAAAACCTCAGAAAATGTCATAGTATAGTAAGGCATAAAAAGTCATAAAAACGTCATAGTATAGTAAGGCATAAAAAGTCATATAAAGTCATAGTATAGTAAGGTTTTAAATGTCATACTATAATAAGGCATAAAAAGTCACAGTATAGTATGGCATAAAAACCTCAGAAAACGTCATAGTATTGTGAGGCATAAAAAGTCATAAAAACGACATAGTATAGTAAGGCATAAAAACCTCAAAAAATGTCATAGTATATTAAGGCTTAAAAACGTCATAGTATAATAAGGCATAAAAAGTCATAAAAACGAAATAGTATAGTGAGGCATAAAAGTCATAAAAACGACATAGTATAGTAAGGCATAAAAAGTCATAGTAGAGTAAGGCATAAAAATGTCATAAAAACGTCATAGTATAGAGGGGATAAAAACTTAAAAAAATGTTATAGTATATTAAGGCTTAAAATGTCACAGTATAGTATGGCATAAAAACCTCAGAAAACGTCATAGTATAGTAAAGCATAAAAAGTCATAAAAACTCATAGTATAGTAAGGTTTTAAATGTCATACTATAATAAGGCATAAAAAGTCACAGCATTGTATGGCATAAAAACCTCAGAAAACGTCATAGTATAGTAAGGCTTAAAATGTCATACTATAGTAAGGCATAAAAACCTCAAAAAATGTCATAGTACAGTATGGCATAAAAAGTCATAAAAACGACAAAGTATAGTAAGGCATAAAAAGTCATAGTATAGTATTCATAAAAGGTCATAGTATAGTAAGGCATAAAAAGTCATAAAAACGACAAAGTATAGTAAGGCATAAAAAGTCATAGTATAGTAAGCATAAAAAGTCACAGCATTGTATGGCATAAAAACCTCAGAAAACGTCATAGTATAGTAAGGCTTAAAATGTCATACTATAGTAAGGCATAAAAACCTCAAAAAATGTCATAGTACAGTATGGCATAAAAAGTCATAAAAACGACAAAGTATAGTAAGGCATAAAAAGTCATAGTATAGTATTCATAAAAGGTCATAGTATAGTAAGGCATAAAAAGTCATAAAAACGAAATAGTATAGTAAGGCAAAAAAAGTCATAAAAAGTCATAAAAACGTCATAGTATAGTAAGGCATAAAATGTCATAAAAACGTCGTAGTATAGAGGGGATAAAAACCTAAAAAAATGTTATAGTATATTAAGGCTTAAAATGTCACAGTATAGTATGGCATAAAAACCTCAGAAAACGTCATAGTATAGTAAGGCATAAAAAGTCATAAAAACGTCATAGTATAGTAAGGTTTTAAATGTCATACTATAATAAGGCATAAAAAGTCACAGTATAGTATGGCATAAAAACCTCAGAAAACGTCATAGTATAGTAAGGCATGAAAAGTCATAAAAAGTCACAGCATAGTATGGCATTAAAACCTCAGAAAATGTCATAGTATAGTAAGGCATAAAAAGTCATAAAAACGTCATAGTATAGTAAGGCATAAAAAGTCATATAAAGTCATAGTATAGTAAGGTTTTAAATGTCATACTATAATAAGGCATAAAAAGTCACAGTATAGTATGGCATAAAAACCTCAGAAAACGTCATAGTATTGTGAGGCATAAAAAGTCATAAAAACGACATAGTATAGTAAGGCATAAAAACCTCAAAAAATGTCATAGTATATTAAGGCTTAAAAACGTCATAGTATAATAAGGCATAAAAAGTCATAAAAACGAAATAGTATAGTGAGGCATAAAAGTCATAAAAACGACATAGTATAGTAAGGCATAAAAAGTCATAGTAGAGTAAGGCATAAAAATGTCATAAAAACGTCATAGTATAGAGGGGATAAAAACTTAAAAAAATGTTATAGTATATTAAGGCTTAAAATGTCACAGTATAGTATGGCATAAAAACCTCAGAAAACGTCATAGTATAGTAAAGCATAAAAAGTCATAAAAACTCATAGTATAGTAAGGTTTTAAATGTCATACTATAATAAGGCATAAAAAGTCACAGCATTGTATGGCATAAAAACCTCAGAAAACGTCATAGTATAGTAAGGCTTAAAATGTCATACTATAGTAAGGCATAAAAACCTCAAAAAATGTCATAGTACAGTATGGCATAAAATGTCATAAAAACGACAAAGTATAGTAAGGCATAAAAAGTCATAGTATAGTATTCATAAAAGGTCATAGTATAGTAAGGCATAAAAAGTCATAAAAACGACAAAGTATAGTAAGGCATAAAAAGTCATAGTATAGTAAGGCATAAAAAGTCATAAAAACGACATAATATAGTAAGGCATAAAAAGGACATAGTATAGTAAGGCATAAAAAGGACATGGTATAGTAAGGCAAAAAAAGTCATGAAAACGACATAGTATAGTCTGGCATAAAAACCTCAGAAAACGTCATAGTATAGTAAGGCATAAAAAGTCATAAAAACGTCATAGTATAGTAAGGCATAAAAAGTCATAGTATAGTAAGGTTTTAAATGTCATACTATAATAAGGCATAAAAGGTCACAGTATAGTATGCCATAAAAACCTCAGAAAACGTCATAGTATAGTAAGGCATAAAAGTCATAAAAACGACATAGTATAGTATGGCATAAAATGTCATAAAAACGACAATGTATAGTAAGGCATAAAAAGTCATAAAAACATCATAGTATAGAGGGGATAAAAACCTAAAAAAAAAATACAATTTAAGCCTTATTATACTATGTCATTTTTATGACTTTTTATGCCTTATTATACTATGACGTTTTTATGACTTTTTATGCCTTATTATACTATGTCGTTTTTATGCCTTACGATACTATATCGTTTTTATGACTTTTTATACCTTAATATAGTAAGGCATAAAAAGTCATAAAAACATCATAGTATAATAAGGCATAAAAAGTCATAAAAATGACGTAGTATAGTAAGGCTTAAAATGTCATACTATAGTAAGGCATAAAAAGTCATAAAAACGACATAGCATAGTAAGGCATAAAAACCTCAAAAAACGTCATAGTATAGTATGGCATAAAGAGTCATAAAAACTTCATAGTATAATAAGGAATAAAAAATCATTAAAATGACGTAGTATAGTAAGGCTTAAAATGTCATACTATAGTAAGGCATAAAAAGTCATAAAAACGACATAATATAGTAAGGCATAAAAAGGACATAGTATAGTAAGGCAAAAAAAGTCATGAAAACGACATAGTATAGTAAGGCATAAAAAGTCATAAAAACGACATAGTATAGTAAGGCATAAAAAGTCATAAAAAGGACATAGTATAGTAAGGCAAAAAATGTCATAAAAACGATAAAGTATAGTAAGGCATAAAAGGTCATAGTATAGTAAGGCATAAAAAGTCATAAAAATGACATAGTATAGTAAGGCATAAAAAGTCATAGTATAGTAAGGCATAAAAAGTCATAAAAACATCATAGTATAGAGGGGATAAAAACCTAAAAAAAAAAAATACAATTTAAGCCTTATTATACTATGTCATTTTTATGACTTTTTATGCCTTATTATACTATGACGTTTTTATGACTTTTTATGCCTTATTATACTATGTCGTTTTTATGCCTTACGATACTATATCGTTTTTATGACTTTTTATACCTTAATATAGTAAGGCATAAAAACCTCAAAAAAACATCATAGTATAGTATGGCATAAAAAGTCATAAAAACATCATAGTACAATAAGGCATAAAAAGTCATAAAAACAACATAGCATAGTAAGGCATAAAAACCTCAAAAAACGTCATAGTATAGTAAGGCATAAAAAGTCATTGTATAGTATTCATAAAAGGTCATAGTATAGTAAGGCATAAAAAGTCATAAAAACGACATAATATAGTAAGGCATAAAAACCTCAAAAAACTTCATAGTATAGTATGGCATAAAGAGTCATAAAAACTTCATAGTATAATAAGGAGTAAAAAGTCATTAAAATGACGTAGTATAGTAAGGCTTAAAATGTCATACTATAGTAAGGCATAAAAAGTCATAAAAACGACATAATATAGTAAGGCATAAAGAGGACATAGTATAGTAAGGCAAAAAAAGTCATGAAAACGACATAGTATAGTAAGGCATAAAAAGTCATAAAAACGACATAGTTTAGTAAGGCATAAAAAGTCATAGTATAATAAGGAATAAAAAGTCATAGTATAGTAAGGCATAAAAAGTCATAAAAAGTCATAAAAACGACATAGTATAGTAAGGCATAAAAAGTCATAAAAACGACATAATATAGTAAGGCATAAAGAGGACATAGTATAGTAAGGCAAAAAAAGTCATGAAAACGACATAGTATAGTAAGGCATAAAAAGTCATAAAAACGACATAGTTTAGTAAGGCATAAAAAGTCATAAAAATGACATAGTATAGTAAGGCATAAAAAGTCATAAAAACGACATAGTATAGTAAGGCATAAAAAGTCATAAAAACGACAAAGTATAGTAAGGCATAAAAAGTCATAGTATAGTAAGGCATAAAAAGTCATGAAAACGACATAATATAGTAAGGCATAAAAAGGACATAGTATAGTAAGGCATAAAAAGGACATGGTATAGTAAGGCAAAAAATGTCATGAAAATGACATAGTATAGTAAGGCATAAAAAGTCATAAAAACGACATAGTATAGTAAGGCATAAAAAGTCATAAAAACGACAAAGTATAGTAAGGCATAAAAAGTCATAGTATAGTAAGGCATAAAAAGTCATAAAAACGACAAAGTATAGTAAGGCATAAAAAGGACATAGTATAGTAAGGCATAAAAAGGACATAGTATAGTAAGGCATAAAAAGTCATAAAAACGACATAATATAGTAAGGCATAAAAAGGACATAGTATAGTAAGGCATAAAAAGGACATGGTATAGTAAGGCAAAAAAAGTCATGAAAACGACATAGTATAGTATGGCATAAAATGTCATAAAAACCACAAAGTATAGTAAGGCTTAAAATGTCATACTATAGTAAGGCATAAAAAGTCATAGTATAGTAAGGCATAAAAAGTCATAAAAAGGACATAGTATAGTAAGGCATAAAAAGTCATAAAAACGACATAATATAGTAAGGCATAAAAAGGACATAGTATAGTAAGGCATAAAAAGGACATGGTATAGTAAGGCAAAAAATGTCATGAAAATGACATAGTATAGTAAGGCATAAAAAGTCATAAAAACGACATAGTATAGTAAGGCATAAAAAGTCATAAAAACGACAAAGTATAGTAAGGCATAAAAAGTCATAGTATAGTAAGGCATAAAAAGTCATAAAAACGACAAAGTATAGTAAGGCATAAAAAGTCATAGTATAGTATGCGTAAAAAGTCATAGTATAGTAAGGCATAAAAAGGACATAGTATAGTAAGGCATAAAAAGGACATAGTATAGTAAGGCATAAAAAGTCATAAAAACGACATAGTATAGTAAGGCATAAAAAGTCATAAAAAGGACATAGTATAGTAAGGCAAAAAAAGTCATAAAAACGACATAGTATAGTAAGGCATAAAAAGTCATACTATAGTAAGGCATTAAAAGTCATAGTATAGTAAGACATAAAATGTCATAAAAAAGTCATAGTATAGTAAGTCATAAAACGTCATAGTATAATAAGGCATAAAAAGTCATAAAAATGACGTAGTATAGTAAGGCTTAAAATGTCATACTATAGTAAGGCATAAAATGTCATAAAAACGACAAAGTATAGTAAGGCATAAAAAGTCATAGTATAGTATGCATAAAAAGTCATAGTATAGTAAGGCATAAAAAGTCATAAAAACGACAAAGTATAGTAAGGCATAAAAAGTCATAGTATAGTATGCATAAAAAGTCATAGTATAGTAAGGCATAAAAAGTCATAAAAACGACATAGTATAGTAAGGCATAAAAAGTCATAAAAACGTCATAGTATAGTAAGGCATAAAAGCGTCATAAAAACGTCATAGTATAGTAAGGCATAAAAAGTCACAGTATAGTAAGGCATAAAAAGTCATCAAAAAGTCATTGTATAGTAAGTCATAAAAAGTCATACTATAGTAAGGCATAAAAAGTCATAGTATAATAAGGCATAAAAAGTCATAAAAACATCATAGTATAGAGGGGATAAAAACCTAAAAAAAAAAAATTAAATTTAAGCCTTATTATATTACGTCACTTTTATGACTTTTTATGCCTTATTATACTATGACGTTTTTATGACTTTTTATGCCTTATTATACTATGTCGTTTTTATGCCTTACGATACTATATCGTTTTTATGACTTTTTATACCTTAATATAGTAAGGCATAAAAACCTCAAAAAACGTCATAGTATAGTATGGCATAAAAAGTCATAGTATCGTATGCATAAAAAGTCATAGTATAGTAAGGCATAAAAAGTCATAAAAACGACATAGTATAGTAAGGCATAAAAACCTCAAAAAACGTCATAGTATAGTATGGCATAAAAAGTCATAGTATAGTATGGTATAAAAAGTCATAAAAACGACATAGTATAGTAAGGCATAAAAAGTCATAAAAACGACATAGTATAGTAAGGCATAAAAACCTCAAAAAACGTCATAGTATAGTATGGCATAAAAAGTCATAAAAACGTCATAGTATAATAAGGCATAAAAAGTCATAAAAACGACATAGTATAGTAAGGCATAAAAAGTCATACTATAGTAAGGCATAAAAAGTCATAAAAAGTCATAGTATAGTAAGGCATTAAAAGTCATAGTATAATAAGGCATAAAAAGTCATAAAAAAGTCATAGTATAGTAAGTCATAAAAAGTCATAGTATAGTAAGGAATAAAAAGTCATAAAAAGTCATAGTATAGTAGGCATAAAAAGTCATAAAAACGACATAGTATAGTAAGCATAAAAAGTCATAAAAACGTCATAGTATAGTAAGGCATAAAAAGTCATAGTATAGTATGCATAAAAAGTCATAGTATAGTAAGGCATAAAAAGTCATAAAAACGACATAGTATAGTAAGGCATAAAAAGTCATAAAAACGTCATAGTATAGTAAGGCATAAAAGCGTCATAAAAACGTCATAGTATAGTAAGGCATAAAAAGTCATAGTATAGTAAGGCAAAAAAAGTCATAAAAAGTCATAAAAATGTCATAGTATAGTAAGCATAAAAAGTCATACTATAGTAAGGCATAAAAAGTCATAGTATAATAAGGCATAAAAAGTCATAAAAACATCATAGTATAGAGGGGATAAAAACCTAAAAAAAAAAAATTAAATTTAAGCCTTATTATATTACGTCACTTTTATGACTTTTTATGCCTTATTATACTATGACTTTTTATGACTTTTTATGCCTTATTATACTATGTCGTTTTTATGCCTTATTATACTATGTCGTTTTTATGCCTTATTATACTATGACTTTTTATACCTTAATATAGTAAGGCATAAAAACCTCAAAAAACGTCATAGTATAGTATGGCATAAAAAGTCATAGTATCGTATGCATAAAAAGTCATAGTATAGTAAGGCATAAAAAGTCATAAAAAACGAAATAGTATAGTAAGCATAAAAAGTCATAAAAACGTCATAAAAACATCATAGTATAGTATGGCATAAAAAGTCATAAAAACGTCATAGTATAATAAGGCATAAAAAGTCATAAAAACGACATAGTATAGTAAGGCATAAAAAGTCATTGTATAGTAAGGCATAAAAAGTCATACTATAGTAAGGCATTAAAAGTCATAGTATAGTAAGGCATAAAAAGTCATAAAAAAGTCATAGTATAGTAAGTCATAAAAAGTCATAGTATAGTAAGGCATAAAAAGTCATAAAAAGTCATAGTATAGTAAGGCATAAAAAGTCATAAAAACGACATAGTATAGTAAGGCATAAAAACGTCATAAAAACATCATAGTATAATAAGGCATAAAAAGTCATAAAAACTACATAGTATAGTAAGGCATAAAAACCTCAAAAAACGTCATAGTATAGTATGGTATAAAAAGTCATAAAAAGTCATAAAAACGTCATAGTATAATAAGGCATAAAAAGTCATAAATACGACATAGTATAGTAAGGCATAAAAAGTCATAGTATAGTAAGGCATAAAAAGTCATAAAAACGACATAGTATAGTAAGGCATAAAAACGTCATGAAAACATCATAGTATAGTAAGGCATAAAAAGTCATAAAAAGTCATAAAAACTACATAGTATAGTAAGGCATAAAAACCTCAAAAAACGTCATAGTATAGTATGGTATAAAAAGTCATAAAAATGTCATAGTATAATAAGGCATAAAAAGTCATAAATACGACATAGTATAGTAAGGCATAAAAAGTCATAGTATAGTAAGGCATAAAAAGTCATAAAAACGACATAGTATAGTAAGGCATAAAAACGTCATAAAAACATCATAGTATAGTAAGGCATAAAACGTCATAAAAACATCATAGTATAGTAAGGCATAAAAAGCCATAAAAATGACAAAGTATAGTAAGGCATAAAAAGTCATACTATAGTAAGGCATTAAAAGTCATAGTATAGTAAGACATAAAATGTCATAAAAAAGTCATAGTATAGTAAGTCATAAAAATTCATAGTATAGTAAGGCATAAAAAGTCATAAAAACGACATAGTATAGTAAGGCATAAAAACGTCATAAAAACATCATAGTATAATAAGGCATAAAAAGTCATAAAAATGACGTAGTATAGTAAGGCTTAAAATGTCATACTATAGTAAGGCATAAAATGTCATAAAAACGACAAAGTATAGTAAGTCATAAAAAGTCATAGTATAGTAAGGAATAAAAAGTCATAAAAACGACATAGTATAGTAAGGCATAAAAACGTCATTAAAACATCATAGTAGGGGCGTCGTGTAGCGTAGTGGTTTAAGCAGGCGCCCCATGTGTAGAGGCTACAGTCCTCGCTGCAGTTGGCCCCGGTTCGAATCCCGCATCGGACGGCCTTTCACTGCATGTCATTTCCCCTCTCTCTGCCTCCCTGTTTCCTGTCACTCTCCACTGTGCTGTCCATTAAAGGCATAAAAGCCCAAAACAAATATACTTTAAAAAAAAACATCATAGTGTAGTAAGGCATAAAAAGTCATAAAAACGACATAGTATAGTAAGGCATAAAAAGTCATAAAAAGTCATAAAAACGTCATAGTATAGTAAGGCATAAAAAGTTCATAAAAACATCATAGTATAGTAAGGCATAAAAAGTCATAGTATAGTAAGGCATAAAAAGTCATAAAAACATCATAGTATAGAGGGGATAAAAACGTAAAAAAAAAAATTAAATTTAAGCCTTATTATACTACGTCATTTTTATGACTTTTTATGCCTTATTATACTATGACGTTTTTCTGACTTTTTATGCCTTATTATACTATGTCGTTTTTATGCCTTACGATACTATATCGTTTTTATGACTTTTTATACCTTAATATAGTAAGGCATAAAAACCTCAGAAAACGTCATAGTATAGTATGGCATAAAAAGTCATAAAAACGTCATAGTATAATAAGGCATAAAAAGTCATAAAAATGACAAAGTATAGTAAGGCATAAAAAGTCATAGTATAGTATGCATAAAAAGTCATAGTATAGTAAGGCATAAAAACCGTCATAATATAGTATGGCATAAAAAGTCATAAAAACGACATAGTATAGTAAGGCATAAAAAGTCATAAAAATGACGTAGTATAGTAAGGCTTAAAATGTCATACTATAGTAAGGCATAAAATGTCATAAAAACGACAAAGTATAGTAAGTCATAAAAAGTCATAGTATAGTAAGGAATAAAAAGTCATAAAAACGACAGTATAGTAAGGCATAAAAACGTCATAAAAACATCATAGTATAGTAAGGCATAAAAAGTCATAAAAACGACATAGTATAGTAAGGCATAAAAAGTCATAAAAATTACATAGTATTGTAAGGCATGAATACGACATAGTATAGTAAGGCATAAAAAGTCATAAAAACGACATAGTATAGTAAGGCATAAAAACGTCATAAAAACATCATAGTATAGTAAGGCATAAAAAGTCACAGTATAGTAAGGCATAAAAAGTCATCAAAAATTCATTGTATAGTAAGTCATAAAAAGTCATACTATAGTAAGGCATAAAAAGTCATAGTATAGTAAGGCATAAAAAGTCATAAAAACATCATAGTATAGAGGGGATAAAATACTAAAAAAAAAAAATTAAATTTAAGCCTTATTATACTACGTAATTTTTATGACTTTTTATGCCTTATTATACTATGACGTTTTTTTGACTTTTTATGCCTTATTATACTATGTCGTTTTTATGCCTTACGATACTATATCGTTTTTATGACTTTTTATACCTTAATATAGTTAGGCATAAAAAGTAATAAAAACGACATAGTATAGTAAGGCATAAAAACCTCAAAAAACGTCATAGTATAGTAAGGCATAAAAAGTCATAAAAATTACATAGTATTGTAAGGCATGAATACGACATAGTATAGTAAGGCATAAAAAGTCATAGTATAGTAAGGCATAAAAAGTCATAAAAACGACATAGTATAGTAAGGCATAAAAACGTCATAAAAACATCATAGTATAGTAAGGCATAAAAAGTCACAGTATAGTAAGGCATAAAAAGTCATCAAAAAGTCATTATATAGTAAGTCATAAAAAGTCATACTATAGTAAGGCATAAAAAGTCATAGTATAGTAAGGCATAAAAAGTCATAAAAACATCATAGTATAGAGGGGATAAAAACCTAAAAAAAAAAAAATAAATTTAAGCCTTATTATACTACGTAATTTTTATGACTTTTTATGCCTTATTATACTATGACGTTTTTATGACTTTTTATGCCTTATTATACTATGTCGTTTTTATGCCTTACGATACTATATCGTTTTTATGACTTTTTATACCTTAATATAGTAAGGCATAAAAAGTCATAAAAACGACATAGTATAGTAAGGCATAAAAACCTCAAAAAATGTCATAGTATAGTATGGCATAAAAAGTCATAAAAACGTCATAGTATAATAAGGCATAAAAAGTCATAAAAATGACGTAGTATAGTAAGGCTTAAAATGTCATACTATAGTAAGGCATAAAAAGTCATAGTATAGTATGCATAAAAAGTCATAGTATAGTAAGGCATAAAAAGTCATAAAAACGACAAAGTATAGTAAGGCATAAAAAGTCATAGTATAGTATGCATAAAAAGTCATAGTATAGTAAGGCATAAAAAGTTATAAAAACGTCATAGTATAGTAAGGCATAAAAACGTCATAAAAACCTCATAGTATAGTAAGGCATAAAAACGTCATAAAAACATCATAGTATAGTAAGGCATAAAAAGTTACAGTATAGTAAGGCATAAAAAGTCATCAAAAAGTCATTGTATAGTAAGTCATAAAAAGTCATACTATAGTAAGGCATAAAAAGTCATAGTATAGTAAGGCATAAAAAGTCATAAAAACATCATAGTATAGAGGGGATAAAAACCTAAAAAAAAAAAATTAAATTTAAGCCTTATTATACTACGTAATTTTTATGACTTTTTATGCCTTATTATACTATGACGTTTTTATGACTTTTTATGCCTTATTATACTATGTCGTTTTTATGCCTTACGATACTATATCGTTTTTATGACTTTTTATACCTTAATATAGTAAGGCATAAAAAGTCATAAAAACGACATAGTATAGTAAGGCATAAAAACCTCAAAAAATGTCATAGTATAGTATGGCATAAAAAGTCATAAAAACGTCATAGTATAATAAGGCATAAAAAGTCATAAAAATGACGTAGTATAGTAAGGCTTAAAATGTCATACTATAGTAAGGCATAAAATGTCATAAAAACGACAAAGTATAGTAAGGCATAAAAAGTCATAGTATAGTAAGGCATAAAAAGTCATAAAAACGACAAAGTATAGTAAGGCATAAAAAGTCATAGTATAGTATGCATAAAAAGTCATAGTATAGTAAGGCATAAAAAGTCATAAAAACGACATAGTATAGTAAGGCATAAAAAGTCATAAAAACGACATAGTATAGTAAGGCATAAAAAGTCATAAAAACGTCATAGTATAGTAAGGCATAAAAACGTCATAAAAACGTCATAGTATAGTAAGGCATAAAAAGTCACAGTATAGTAAGGCATAAAAAGTCATCAAAAAGTCATTGTATAGTAAGTCATAAAAAGTCATACTATAGTAAGGCATAAAAAGTCATAGTATAATAAGGCATAAAAAGTCATAAAAACATCATAGTATAGAGTGGATAAAAACCTAAAAAAAAAAAATTAAATTTAAGCCTTATTATATTACGTCACTTTTATGACTTTTTATGCCTTATTATACTATGACGTTTTTATGACTTTTTATGCCTTATTATACTATGTCGTTTTTATGCCTTACGATACTATATCGTTTTTATGACTTTTTATACCTTAATATAGTAAGGCATAAAAACCTCAAAAAACGTCATAGTATAGTATGGCATAAAAAGTCATAGTATCGTATGCATAAAAAGTCATAGCATAGTAAGGCATAAAAAGTCATAAAAACGACATAGTATAGTAAGGCATAAAAACCTCAAAAAACGTCATAGTATAGTATGGCATAAAAAGTCATAAAAACGTCATAGTATAATAAGGCATAAAAAGTCATAAAAATGACAAAGTATAGTAAGGCATAAAAAGTCATTGTATAGTAAGGCATAAAAAGTCATACTATAGTAAGGCATTAAAAGTCATAGTATAGTAAGGCATAAAAAGTCATAAAAAAAGTCATAGTATAGTAAGTCATAAAAAGTCATAGTATAGTAAGGCATAAAAAGTCATAAAAAGGACATAGTATAGTAAGGCATAAAAACGTCATAAAAACATCATAGTATAATAAGGCATAAAAAGTCATAAAAACTACATAGTATAGTAAGGCATAAAAACCTCAAAAAACGTCATAGTATAGTATGGCATAAAAAGTCATAAAAACGTCATAGTATAATAAGGCATAAAAAGTCATAAATACGACATAGTATAGTAAGGCATAAAAAGTCATAGTATAGCAAGGCATAAAAAGTCATAAAAACGACATAGTATAGTAAGGCATAAAAACGTCATAAAAACATCAAAGTATAGTAAGGCATAAAAAGTCACAGTATAGTAAGGCATAAAAAGTCATTAAAAAGTCATTGTATAGTAAGTCATAAAAAGTCATTGTATAGTAAGTCATAAAAAGTCATACTATAGTTAGGCATAAAAAGTCATAGTATAGTAAGGCATAAAAAGTTATAAAAATGTCATAGTATAGTAAGGCATAAAATGTCATAATATATTAAGTCATGAAAACCTCAAAAAACGTCATAGTACCTTAAGGTATAAAATTAATTAAAAACGTTATAGTATAGCAAGGCATAGGATATAATAAAAACGGCATAGTATACTAAGGCATAAGTACGTCATAGCATAGGAAGGCATAAAAACCTCAAAAAACGTCATAGTATAGTAAGGCATAAAATGTGATAAAAACATCATAGTATTGTAAGGCTTAAAATGTCATAGTGTATCAAGGGACAAAAAACCCTCAAAAATCATCACCATATAATGATGCATAAAATGACATACAAATGTCATAGTATATTAAGCCATAAAAACATCATAGTGTACTAAGGCATAAAGACCTCAAGAAACATTATGGTATAGTAAGGCATAAATTGTCATAAAAACAGCATAGTATACTAAGGAAAACATCACGTATAATAAGGCATAAAATGTCACAAAAATGTTAGTATAATAATAGTATAGTACCTCAAAAAATATATCAATGTCATAAGGCATAAAATGTCATAAAACATCATACTATAATAAGGCATAAAAACTTCAAAAAACATCATAGTATAGTAAGGCTTAAAAATCTCAAAAAACCTCATAGTAAAGTATGAAATGTCATAAAGACGGCATAGATTAGTAAGGCATAAAAACCTCAAAAAAAGTCATAGTATACTAAGGCATAAAATTTATTAAAAATGTTATAGTATAGTAAGGCATAAAATATAACAAAAATGGCACAGTATACCAAGGCAGGAGAATGTCATAGCATAGGAAGGCATAAAAACCTCAGGTTTCCTACACATCCTCATGAGGCTCCCTTCACATCCAAAAAAACTAAATCCTGTTTTATATTTTCAGAATAAAACATTTTGACCAGTATCCACAAATATTACATCTTTATTTGCATTTCATTTAAATTTATCTCACGCCAGGTGTTCTTCTGCAAAGTCTGTTTCACTCTAATGGTACCCATTAAAATCATTATCGTTCTGTTGTCATAGCTTTGGTGAAGTTTGTTCTGTCAGACTCGTGGTTGTGCACAGAATGTTTTTATTTCAAGAATGCATAATGTGCCTGAGAGGCCCAGCTTCTCATTTGCTCAAGTTACACAATCTCCAGTGAGACGTATAGAATAATCACAATTTGTTTTGTCTTTGACTCGCGTCTTCTAACATTAACCTGTCCAGTTTCTCTTCATATTTACTTTTAAGTAGGCATCAGAAACACTCATTTAATTTCACATTCTATATCACACATACAGTACAATGTTGATCAGCATGTTAATCTTCATTGCACCTGTATAATGTTTACAGTTACTGATATATTCAAACCCAAGACTCTCTTCTTTATGTCAGCACCATTCCAGCAAACGAACATAATTTAAATGTCTTGTGCATCAGCCCAACTTTGGGATCTCCACTAGAATGTAAAATAAACCTTCTGTAAGTTTGAATAATGTCTGACTGTACAGCACGAGCCTGAATAACTTAAGGTATAAGGGATGCTGCCATGTATCACCTTATTTCCAATATTGATGTCAAACATTTATCCATTTGGGGGAAAAACTGTTACTTTCAACAGCCTTTTAGAACAACTTGTTGCTTAACTCAGAGAAAGACTGAGAAAACACTGTATTTGATATTTTTTTTACATGTTTTAATAAGTTCTATTTTATTTGCAGATTTTATTTGCAGATTACATCAAAGAGTAGATATGCCCATACATTCATTTTAATTCATCAAGTCATTATGATAAGCTAATCAACAGGAGGTACAGGCATTGTAATCAGAAAATATGCACAGTTCTTGCTTGTTATTACTATAGTTATGTTTTAGGTTATCTCCAAAATCAATGACTTGGTCCAGATATGATCAAAGATATCTCTACATGTGACATGGATGTCTTTACTGTGGAAATACTTCTTTACAGTGGTTATGTACCTTCCTTCCCCAAAATTGGCAAATTGTGTTTTTCTCCAAATATTCAAAAGATAATTTCATGAATCTGTGGGTAATTTAAGTGAAAAGACACATTTAACAGTCAAGTCAAACAGTGTTCTTCACCAGGAGTCCCAGCATTCAGAGATGAATACAGATAGTGATGGATATGGATGGCCACACACAACCACCTGACAGAAACCAGACCATGTCCTGCATTTGAATAGCCACAGTCACCTTCTCATAACCAACTTAGCCTTGATTTGACTTGATACCAAGTAGCAAGTAGCAGTAATCCCAAACCACAAACTACAATAGAAAGCAACAGTCTTATATATGTCTATATTTAATCACCATTGTGACTTTGCTCCTGATTTATTTGCCTGTTACATTTGATATAAAGCTGGATGTTTTAAGTTAGTGTATCATTATCATCTCCGTCTGTATTGTGGAGAGTTCTGAAGCTCTAAACAGCATATTCACTGCAACTGGAGAGAGTTGACATAGTCAACCATTGAGAAATATTGAATCTGGTTTCTTGGGTCTCAACTTGCTGTCTGTACCGTTTAACTTAATCCCCTCAGTAAATAATATATATAGAATTTCAGTGGTTTCACCTATGGAGGCCTTGATAACACTGGATCATTAATTTCCCATAATGCAACTTGATATAATCTTTCAATAGACCCTCTATGTTAAGTGCCTTTGCCCTAAGTTTGTAGTGCAGGCTAACATTATATTTGACATCAAATCTAAGAAAACATAAATACCCCCAATGAGCTCTGGGTTACTTATTCATAGATAAGTTCCTCCACAGTCAAGACATTTTACAAATGTTTTACAGGTTGAGTAGTGTTGACAAATAAAGTGATCATGTGTAAAATTGGGTAATTGAAAAATGTTACAAAACACACAGCACAATTTCTGTAAGTGGGTGTTTGTCGCTTGTATTCCCAATAGGGTTTTATTTTTATTTCTCAGTCCGGGCACATTAGTAACACCTTGCATTAGATTTCTCATAAATGCTTAACTTGCATCACTTGTTTACTGAACAGTGTACAGTTGCATCAGTGAGATGAAGTGCTGCTGTAGTTAAAGTACCCATAGGACCAGACCTGGGATCAGTTTACCCTTTTACACCCTAACATGAGTCATAATTGAGGGAAAATGAAAAGTAACAACAACAACAACAACAACAACAACAACAACAACTCAGAATATTGCTTTGTGCATGTGAAACACATTCATGCATTCTTCCCAAATGTGGATTTAAAAGGCAATTTAATGAACACTACAGCCTTGGCAGTACTATATTCTGCACGTGGGTTGTTCTGCCCTGAAGGCAAAGACAGAGTCCCCTACACACATTAATTACTCAAAGACTAAGGCAAGAAAGTCATTATTATTTGCCCTGGCAGCATGTATAACTCTACATGGACTCAGTTTCAACCTAAACACGCCCCTTTGTATGCATCCAATCACTGAAGACATCTTGGCATCTTTGCATTACTGCCCAATCACAGCTTCAGTCAGTCACCATGTTGTTGAGCGATAACCGACATCCTTGAGACTGGCCCAATCCAAAAATGGCATTAGTCCTTGTGGATCGTTTTTAAAAGCCCTTAGTCCTGATGATCTGGTGCTACATGCAGAGGAGTTTTGCAGTTGGTGAAGCACACCAGAACTGTTCGACACTGTGAATCATTTAAGGTAAGATAAGCTGCGATTTTTAGATCACAAGCAAAGACATACTGTAATTGTCATGATTTCGATGGTAGCGTTTGGACTAAACCATTTAACTGGCATTCTTTAGAGGTCAAACTGTGCAGAAATAAAATATGGTTTCTTTAAAGTAACCCTTTACTCCACATAATTTTTTTCTCGTTCGCAGCTAGCCTCTTCGTCCAGCATCAACCTTTTCCCCCGCAATGTTCAACACTACGCAGAATCCGCCCACCAACCTCTATGTGAACTCTACTACTGTCAGTGGCCACCATATAACTCCACCATGGTACCAGTTCCCAGTGTGTGCCGTGGCCCCTTATGGCTTCATTTTCTACTTTGGGGTCAAGGTGTTCAATCTGGCTCTGGGGACTCCCTGTAACGTCCTGGTCATCTGGCAGATCGCCACTAAGAAGAGTGACGCCTCCACCTCTGACATCTTCATCTTCAACCTGGCCATCCTGGACGCCTACTTCTGCCTGATGACACCCATAGAGATGGCCAACCGGCTGCTGCTGGGTGACAGTCGTATCTGGTACTTTCAGAGGTTCGCATACGGGATCAAAGATGTAGCACCACTCTTTCTGGTGAGTTACTATGTCTAATACTTAACTAATATGGACATGTTTTTGCTGCACTATTTTAAATGTAATACAGCTGATAAGACTGTCAACATAAGTTTCATACATAATGGTAAATCATATGAAATTGATCCAAATTGCACCATTATCAGATCATAACATCTTTTTTTTTAAAGATTAAAAAAAAAACTTTACACAGAAATCTCTTAAAGGTATTTTGTCTCAAGGCAGAATTAGAGATTTGGATATTTAAATCTTAATTTAGTACAATTTTTTGACTTGGATCAATGTCTGGAAAACGTGTTCTGACATTTATCAAAAAGTCTTCTTCGGTTTTTTATCAGTTAAAATTCAAGTTCAGTAATTTTGATTCAACTCCTTCAAGCAGGTTTCCGTTCTATTAAAACTACTTTTAAAAATTAACTGAAGTTCACTGTAAGATTAAATTTTTTCACTGGTCTCCTGCCCCAGGTGTGTATTTGCCTGGACCGCTACATTGCAGTGGTCCATCCAGTATTGTTCACTGGTATCCGTGACAACAAGATCCGCATTGGCATTTCTGTGGTGGTCTGGGGTCTCGTCCTGGCTTATGGCCTCACCAAGTGCACCCTGGGAGTCATGAGTGTCAACGAGGTCTTCAGCGGTGTGATTCTCTTCGCCTTTGCGGTCATGGTCTTCTGCAACATCTCAGTCATCTGGGTTCTCCGCCGCTCTGTGGCGGGAAAGGAGGAGATGCATCCGGTGAAGAAGAAGGCCTTTAAGATGGTGCTGATCATCCTGGCCATCATCGTGGTCAACTACCTGCCGCCTGTGGCGCTCATGCCCTTTGTGTCGTACTACTCGTTTGTGGCGTTTCGCTGCCAGATCAGCATCAGCGTGTTCTCCATCATGGACCTGAGCTGCAGCATCGAGCCTCTTCTCTACATTACAAAGATGGAGCGTGTGGACGGCAGTTGCTGTGGGCGGAGTTTGTCTAAGCAGCCACATGATGCCAAGGTGTAATCAAGCCACCTATATCTCCAAAAATGTTAACTGACTGACATCTGATTTTTTAGCATCTGTTTTTATTATGCAGAAGATTATTATGCATAATTTTATTTTCACCAATATAACATACTAATTGAGGTTAAATCTCGTCATGACTGAGAGCGCACACCCTGGATAGCAAAGTGAAACTTCTGGCCCAACGCTAACGCTAACTGCAACTAAGTGTAGCAAAAGTGTAGTAAAAGTGTAGCAGTAACTGGTTGTGGAATTCAGGTGATTTACACTATGTTTAAACACATATTTAAGTTAATTAATTTATTACGTTACAAACAGTAAAAATTTACCAGAAAGCTGAAACATATTTTGTTGGTAGATTATCTGAAAACAGAACACAGCATCTGATTATTTTTTATCATTAGGGAGGTGTGACAGTGAAAATAATCATCATAAAATGCATAAATTGAGGGTATTGCAAGCTTTCTATCTCTTACACAGTTTGCTGGGCAGCCTGTTAGATAAAACGTAAGGAGCAACTCTCTTTTTTTTTTTACCTTGACCAGGAAGATTTACTATTGTGCAACCAGCAACTGGTTTCCATTAAGTTCACACAACATCCCCAGAGGAAAAAAAAATCATTAACTACAGTAACAGTAGATAAGGCTGGAGGGTACTCCAAAAGATCAAATACAAATAATTTGTACCAATGTAGATTATTCCTTGACGAGCCGAGTTTGTTCCTATGGAAACCGGTATAAAACCTCCTCTCATTAACGCACCCATACATCTTTTTGTCCACTTTAATGACAGCCTGGAGCAGTGCCTGGTTCACAGAGCATTGATTAAACACTAAGCCAGACAGTAATTAAGCCTCATAATCAGAGACACGCTATGGGACCAATTAGCAGCTATGTAATGAGTGGGCAGGCAGATTATATAAGTGGTTAACAAACTTAATACATAACACACTGTAATTAGTAAAGGAAGACAAATATGCAGCATAATGACTGTGAAGTAACAACTCCCATTTTAAGAAGAATTTACATACTGACAAATAGGATTTAAACTGTTGATTTAAATGATGTGTTGTGGTAATTCGTAAAAATATAAAATTACTTGTCTGTGGTTGACGTTTTCTCTTTCTTGAGATACTTTTGGATGATTTTTGTGGTTTATTAAAATGTCAACATATGGTGAATGATATAAAAAAGTCTTTATTTTAACAAAAAACTTCATTATACATAGTACAATTGTACAAGTGTTCATCTCACAGTACATGTGTGACAGAATCTTAGGTGCAGAGTTGTCTTTGCATTTCATATTTTGATTTCAGAAAGTAAATTTTACACAGATACTTAAAATAAAAAAGGCTTACTATTTAAAAATACACATACTAATGAGTCTCATATCATATAAATTACATTTCAAAATATGTATGAGCTGACAGGACTTATTTTTGATGATATGGCATCTTGTATTATTTTGGACAGAGTTTCTCATTTGTACAAACCATCAGCTGTACTTCACTTTTACATTTTGGTTCAATCAGTTTATCACATGCAGCTTTTTACGACTGAGATCGTATTCAGTTTCCTGCACAACTGATAGAAGCACACTGCTGGTTTTGCAGCCTCCGCTTTGATTTAATTCTTTAATCAGACGCTTGATTTCTTAATGTGATGTTCCACTCGACTGGCAACAAATCACTTCACTTGGCATCGTTTTACTCGGCTGATTATACACTGCCAAGCAGCATCACTGTGCTCGGTGACTGTCTGAAGACACGACTTATAAGACGTCCACTTAAAAAAACAGGTTATCCAGTACAGCCAGTATTGGCAACAAAAATGCTGGATACACCTACTGCAGTAGGAACTACCACAGAGGTGGTTTTGAGTCCTTTGGCAGGTGTTTATCTGTCCATCTGTGGACAGATGTTACTGATATAGCGTTTCAACCGTGAAAGATACAGTCATGAAAATTTACAGGTGCGTAGTTGGAATCAAAATGAAGGACAAGTCCGTAGACGGGTGTGGTCCGAGCAAGGGGGGTTGGAAATAGAGAGGTTGGAATTAGGGAACAACCCATTTGCCATCCAGTTTACGCTCCTGGCTCACATTCATTTAAGTCACGGATCACTGTATCCCAGTTTAAATCATTCCCGTCCACTCTAAGACATGAGGTAAAACTACAGACCATCTTGTGATTGATTACACCAGCTGTGACGCTCGTCAATAATGTAGCAATGACTGCGTCGCGTGATCCCGTCGTAAAATGACCGCCACATTTTAAGTTGTGTTTTTGTTATTCTCGCTCAACTTAAGCACAGAGGAATTCCTTTCATGATTCACACAGGCACACAAGTAGGAATCAAACTTTGGTTATTAGTTTTAAATCCGAGTGATTTTGGTGAGAATCTCCTTCAGACTTTCCAGGCTGGCCTCAGGTCCGTCTTCTGAGGTCACATATCCAGGGTAAGTGGGGTAAAACTGGGGTGATCTGGGTTTAGCGACATCATCTCCTGCCCCAGATGATGAAGGTTGAAATAGTGGTATCAGCTTGGCATGAGCATAATCAATCTCAAAACCCTCAAAAATAAGCCCCACCCCGCAGGCACCCAACCCCTCCTCAAGAAGCTGCGACACCTTCCTGGTTGCCAGCACCAGTCCTTCGTAGTCCGCTTTTTCTAGTCTGAATATATCAGAGGTCAAAGGTCGGCGAGGGACCAGCACAGTAAAGCCAGGGGAGTTGGGGAAAGGCGTGAGAAAGGCCACATGACCCTCGTCCTCCCACACCCGCCACTGCTGCTCTTCCCCTCGAACTATGCGCGAGAACAAGCCAGGGTGAGTCGGATCGTCCCCGAGGAAGGTCAGATTGGGAGGGGCGTCAGGTAACGGGAGTTTGGCTCGAATCTTGGTTTGGGTGTCAGTTAGGCTAGAGTCGCTCCATCGGGGGGCAGTCTTGGAGGTGCAGTACCCTGGGTCGTGGGCGTTGTGCTCCTCCTCTCCTGCCAGGTGAGGACGCCACTCTGCATCCAGACCATGAAGGGGGAGGACACTGATCTGTGGAAATGTGTATTTCGCAACTGAAACTCATATTTACATGAACACAGGAGTCATCAACGCTTTCACATTCACTGTTTTAAACTGTTGTGGGCTGAAGACCATCTTGGCTGTGGTACAGTTTCAGTAAATGGGTGCTTTCCAGAGTCGGACTCAGCTGTAAGCTAAATTCACTGTGGTTGCTCTGTCAAAAGCAGCTACACTGGGTGTTTCTGAAGTGCAGCAATTAATAATGGACTCTGTTAAAGTCTAGTCTGTTAAAGCCTTGATTAAACTTACCTTAGCAAGTGGTAAAATATCAAAACTTTTTTTATTTTATTTTCTTGCTCGCAGTTTACTACTCAGAAAGTTGAACAATTTAAATGATGAACAAACTATAAAAATGATCAAAGCATCAAAACATTTTCCCACATAATTCTCCTTTAAATAAACTTTATATATATTTTTTTTTAATTAATAGGACAATTCATAAGTACATATGTGCATTTCTTATTCTCACAAGGATGAATGTTTTTAACAACTGCATCTGCCTTAAGGCTTTGAGCGGGCACCCCTACCTAAGATTCATGGGAGCTGTAATTCCTAGTGAGAACATTATTGATGATTCACCAGGGAAAATCTCTAAATGACAGGGGTAAAACTCTACGGCAACGCTTGACTTCTAAGCTTCAGAAATGTACATAGATCAATACTGGCAAAAAGTAGCTTTAATCCTAAAATATCATTATAAACCTTCAAAAAGTTGCTCTGATTCCACTGCACTGTCAACAAGTCAAAGAAGCCCTCACCTGGGCAGGTTTGTCTTTGTGGGGTCTGCTGACCAGCGCACACCTCCGAACCCCCAACCTGTCACACAGCAGCTCAGCGACAGCTCTCGCCCCCAGCAGCCAGGATAAATACTCCGGCTCCTGCAGGTGGAAGATGCTTCCTCCTGGGCTGCCAGCGGTGCTGCTCTCCAGGATAACAGAGCCAGGGGTCCAGGGCCGCGGGTGAAGGTACGCCACCAGCCCCTCGGACTCCCAGATGACGTGACGGGAAAGAGTGGAAGACATTCTGTGAAGCCAGGAGAGAAGACCATGAGAGATAGAAGTAAGATAACAGTTCAATTATTTAGGGAAATAACAACACATATCTGTTTTGATTTTAGTATTCAGGCTTTAAAAGTCTATGTTTTTACAATAACCTCTTGTGTGTAATCTATGAATTTGAAGTTTAATTAATATTATAAGACGTACAACTGTATTAGCACAATAAGTAGAATCTCTACACCTTCAGTTTCAAGGCTTGATAAAAAAGCCTTTCTTGTTCATCTCTTATTAAAACTTTAATCTGATGGACTGCACGTCCATGTTTACAGAAACAGGGAACTACTGAGTAAAAATCATGTGACACTTCTCTTCAAGTGTTTCTATAATGAAAAAAAAATACTGTTGGTTGTATTACAGAAAATATAGATGTGATGTAATTTTAAATTGCATCCTTTTGCACTTTTGAGACGGTCCACAGCTTCATCTGTCAAATCTGCAGATTCTCAAACTTCTCTGCAAAACCTGTGCAACATGAGGCAGAGTTTATCTTGCACATGCACAAGAACATCTATTGAAAATTAGGGCTGCTACTAATGGTTATTTTCATTATCGATTAATATGCAGATTATTTTTTTATTGACCATTTATTTTGTATATAAAATGCCAGAAAATTATTTAAACACACCAACATCCCAAAGCCCAAACATATTCATCTTATTATCATGTGTGGCAAAGAAAGGTATCAATTCCTCATATCTGAGAGAGCTTAACAATGACTAAATCAATTATTAAATGATTAAAATTCTTTGTAGATTGACTAATCATTCCAGCTTTAGTGACAATTATGGTGTTTTAGAGAGTGAGTTCAGGATTGATATCTCCACTGGTTGATATCACACATCTGACTCAGGCACGTGACAATGGGTAAAAGCTTCCTTTAGTCACAATAACTAAACTGATCGGTTTCAGGCAGTCTTCAAATTTAACCTCAGTTACTAACTACGTTTTTCTGTTCTACGTTGGACAGTTTGGTACACGCTGTTTGCCTTAAATTCATGGTCTGTTTAAGTCAGTCCAAAATAAAAATTAAAGTAAGCTAATGCGGTTGTATTGTGTTCATACGTTGACCAACTTCATCAAAAGGTGACATTGCAGTGAAATACGAGCCACTAAGTCAAACCTATGTATCCCGAAGGACAGTGTGGATTCAAACGACGCAGAGAAAAGTCAGATTAATGAAGAAACTCAAATGTTTTACCATGAAAACAATGGCGCTACCTTAAAAATACCTACTTTTTGAATGGAGTTTGGCACGAAAGCCAACCCACCCAAGAAACTGCCGGGTGCAGGGTTGTTTTTTGTTTTTGTTTTAACCTAAAGTTAATGTTATGAATTCAGATATACTGAGCTGACCTACCTTCTAATAATGAACCTTGTGAACAGCATAAAGTAACGTAGAAAGTGGGAGGAAGACGGACCTGTTTTCTGCTTCCCTCGGCTCGTAGTAAAGTTTCGCGTAATAAGCACAAACAGCAATGAAAACAGTGACAGCGGTTCCGGTGTTACCGGTTCGCCACATACGTCACTGCTGACAGATACCAAACTGCCACATTTTAAAGTATGGGCTGACAGAAAACACTCGTGAATGTGTCATGGGTGTGTTATCTGTTAGCTAATGCCTCCCATATCCAGCCTGACAACTTTCCATTTCTTTCTACTTCCTCCTTCCTCCTTTCTTTTTCTTTTTTTTCTTCTTCTTCTTCTTCTTCTTCTTCTTCTTCTTCTTCTTCTTCTTCTTCTTCTTCTGCAGTCTAGAGTGGTGCACTAGCCCTCTGGCTGATAAATGTTTGATTGAAACAACAGTTTGATGGCCTCCTAAGCCGAATAGCTAAGATCATTTACCTAATTATCTCTAACTTGATAGCCTAGAATAGCCTATATAGTCTAAACATAATACAAAAGATAGAAAAAAAAAAAAGAAAACATTAATTGATACACAGACCTACAGTAACAGGTATTGGGGATCATAGAACTTGTATGCCCCAGGGTCCATTAAATACATTTGTCTAAATCTGTCTCTATATTTTGATCCATGCACTGAGTTCAATAATAACACATGATTCATACTGAGACTGCTGTGCAGCTTTTTGTTTGAGTAGTGGTAAGGAGCCTGCAAACGTGACAAGACATGATTCACCATCTCAGACTATAAAACACAATGGATTTCAATCAATGCAAGTGAATAATGAAGTGAGTCACTGCATTTTTTGTAATTTAGCAACTAAAATATGATACCATAAAAAAATTATATTACAGTGGATATCCATTGCGTCCCCTTCAGTAGCAGTGACATTTGTGTCTATTACATTTTTGTCAAAGTTACACTTTCATTGTGTGACAATGATAGTGTTTGTACTGAAGTGAAATTTGATTGAAAAATCTGCACTGCAGTGGTAATCACATGACAATAACATTACTTAAAAACAAAACAGGTATTTTGGTGGTCAAAATATTTTTCTAAAACCATGAGAGAATTAATGGAAACCCCTGACCAAGGATATCAGTGTGAATGCTTTGAAAAACACAACAAATCAATAAGACCTGACAGGACTCGTCACTTATTGCAGGGTTATTTTGACCTGTGTCAGGACGCCTGACCTGCTGACACAGGTGCAATAACATTCTGATAAAAGGTTCTGACATCTTCACAGGCAACATTTTCACCCTTCAATAAGAAATGTCAATAACAATAACTTTCAACAGTTTTTCTGGCTTTGGGTCCACAAACTCTTAATGTGACATATATATATATATATACATATAATAATTACAAAATCTGTGCAGTTTTGCAGTTTTAAGAAGTGACATCAGAGGGCGCCCTTGAGCTGCAGACAAAAGTGCAGTGAATCATTCACTGGTAGAAAAAGAAAAAGTTCAGACACAAATTAACCACCATCGATAAAATAAAACCTTTTGACTCATAAATATCTGTTGAACACATCTTTCATCTACGCAAAGTAATCAGACTTTCTGTGTCAGCAGTGTGAATTCCTCTTATCTTTGGCTTGTTCTCAGAAGAGGAGCTACTTCCTCTTTCAGCAGAATGTCTATATAAAAACCCCCAGACAATTTCTCCTCTATCTCCACCCTTTTCTCCACTTACTATCGCTTGAAATGACTCGAAACAAACACACATACATCTGAACTTTTGTACTTGTGAGGACCCTCATTAATGTTATCTTTAACCATTCATTATAACTACCGTCTAACTCAACACTTAACCTGAACTTATCCATAATTCTAACTTTAACATTCAAACCAAGTAGTAACCGTCAACAGCACTTTGAGGAAATGAGGACCAGACAAAATGTCCTCACTTTCTAAAATAACTTGCATTGGTCCCCACAAAAATAGACATATAAGCTGACACACACTACTACTACTATGTACGCCAAGCTGCCAAAAGCTTTCACTGCCTTCGTAAACCTAATCTTCATTAATGTCATTGGCTCATTGAGGAACTAAGAGAAAGAGAGAAGGAACATCACTGCAAAATATAGATCTTTTCTTTAGTCAAATGATTTACAGTAACCTGGCAAAAATTAGATATTCATTTCACTTTGGTTTGTATGTGGTCTCACATGAAAGACAGTGAGGTTCAGTGAAAGAAAATGTGTCGTCCCACTTTCTGGGAGTAAATCTGTCTTCCTAATCTGCAGCCCGTGACCTCAGTAATGAGCTCAGCTGCTCAAAGATCCTCTGTGGAGGATATCAGCTGAAGACCAGCACGATGATTCACTCAGGGCCAGAGGGTCAGACTGGGTGAAATTCAGGAGTGGAGTACCAAAAATACCAAAATATCTTTCCTTAGATGGCATGGAAGTGATCTTATACAGTTTTAACGAAGCACAGGTAGTGTTTCTGGTGTAAAAATCTACTTGAGATGACGTAGCTTATGTAAATTAATAAAAATGAATGTCCAAAAAAGACAGTGAAACAAAAAAATACTCCACCCACACGTGTATTCAGTCGGGAAAATGAGTCTTGCCTCAGGTTTTCCAAATTTAGTGTCATTTACTGGTGCCAGACAGAAGTGTGAAGAGAAACACACTGGTGATAAAAGCATTTACTAATGCAGGATGTGATGTAACAAACCTCTGAGGAATAATTCAGCCAAGACGTGTAAACGATGACAAACTGACACACAAATTCTGACTGTAGGAAGAATCAGGTTCTTAGATGTGGATGAAACCAAAACTGGCCACAGACAGACCCCAAGCTGCTTCTTGGTTCATGAAAGGATTAAAGAAATAATCTTAAGGGACTGGGCTTTTCCTTTCGTTTAGTTTGACTGTAAATAACTAACCTCAAAACCCACATATGTTTAATGCTTTAACCACATGTCGTTTATGAGTTTACTCCACTGGGTTATGTTAACAAAAGGCAGCATATGTGTCATAAAGAGTTCAGCTCCTGTAACCCATCCTTCACCTTTTCTCCGACACAGTCAGCAAACAGAGCCTGACAGAGCTGCCGCATACATCGTTTCTATATCAACTCATTTTCTTTTTGATTTCCATTAGTTTTGCTGTCACCAATTTCCCCCAAAGGAAACAAATCTGCTAATCTTAAACTAGTCTGACGGACTACCATGTTTTTTTTTATACAATATTCATTCAGACCCAGTCATTTGCTGCAGAGAGAAATGATGTCATGAGTGGGAAAGCTTCTGAATCATTACTTGAATGCTCACAAAAGTCTAAGACCCACTCAACACCAGATGAGTAATATTCTTGGTGTTGATCTTACAGTAAAAACAGAGGCGCTAATCCAAACTTTTATGTTCAGTGTAGCCTAATTAGGTTTATGCATATAAATCTTCTGCTTCAGTTCCTGGTTGTACAATCAAACATTTCAGAATCACACATTCAAGTAGCAGCTGCTGTAATGTTCAAAGTCAGCAGTATCCTTTAAATATCTTCTGAAAACATAATCTTATTGAAGAGATGAGCTGTTTTATTTGAGTTTTTTTATATACAGTGTTTCTTATATTGTATTCCTTTTAACTTACACTGAAAAATACTGGGTTACTATAAGGTATTTTATAATGATTGATATTGTTGTGTACTAATTTCCCATAATCATAGAGGCACACACATATACAGAAAAGATGCCACTGTAATGCCATTTTACTCATTTGCTTGTTATTATGCATGAATACAACTGTTGGAGAAACTCCCAGGCGGGGACACAGCGCTTGGTGTAACACGAAGAAAAGCCTTGAAGCAAACATCTACAGCCACTTACAGAAGGGTCGGTTTCAACCGTGTGGCCTGAAATAACGAAGACGGCCTGGCACGTCGTCATCTCATCAGAAAAATGATGCCAGTGTTGCGGTGTAACTGACACAAACATTAGCAGCTAATGTTAGTGAAATAACAGAATTACGACTCAGTATAATCATCCCAACTCTGTGTTTACAGACACAACCCAGCACTTTTTTTCAGTGTACATAACTAAAATCTTTTTTTTTTAATCTATTACCTACTATATTTATCTTTGCCATACTGTTCACAATGTTATTGGCTAAAATGTTTAATCACCTGTAGCATCAAAACCATACAGACAATGGTTCATAAGTTAAAGGCAAAAAATTATGAGGTTCAGCAGTTTTTTTTTCACTTTAAGCTTTTTGTGAAATGTCTTCACCCCCAAACACAAATCCATTTACTGTAAACTGCAACGGTGTGTATTCCCGAAACAACTGATCTGTAGGAAGGTGACATCCTGGACAAAATCAGTCTGAAGTGCTTTTAAAACAATCAAGAACGTGTATTTTAATGTGTTTCTGTGTTGTTTTGTTACAATGTCCGGGACTGTGGCGTGTTTCCTTGTTGTTTTAATGTCAAGGTTGTCATCAACACGAAACGTGGAATCAGCAGCTCTGCACACTTTGTTGCTTTGCAGCGTGGGTGTGTCAACACGTGCGGTAGCCATTTGCACGCAATAATAAATCCCACAGTCCAGCTCTTTATGCTTGACTTTACATTCAAATTAAAAATCATTTACACACTTGAACAACTGCAACTTTTGACCATAATGTATCACATCAATGTGACAGTGTCCGCAGGTCTAATTTATACAAGAATGCACATCACGTGATGTATATGTGTTATAGTTGTGTTATATAATATCAGCCAGAGATAGACTAGCAACAGGCTGAGGTCAGAATATCTGAACGTGTCAGATTGCTTGGCTATTACTGACTTACAGTAGACAAACTATGAATAGCCTTACAGCCTTACTAGGTTTCATCGCTTTGGTGAGCCAAATGCCATCAAGTCTTATAATGTACCGTGTGAAATAGAGTTGAGGACTGTCTCAGGAGCACTGACCTGCAGACTGTACAAGGATACAAGTCAATTCGTAGCCTTGTCAAACCGGTTTTACTGGACTGGCTCCAGGCAGTCGTCCGCACAGATGTGATTTTACAGAACAGGAAACGAAATTAGAGGAAACCATACAGTCTACACTTGGCTGCTGGTCTGAAGGTACGTCTAGTTAACAGCTTAGTACACAAAGTCATCTGGTTCAATTGAAAATAAAGTGATTTGCTCTTTTCAAAATATGAGTGCAACACCCAAAATCAGGCATGGTGGTGTGAGTGTCAAGAGTGTTACCCCTCCGGCATTCCTAAGCACACAGACCTCCTCTTTTAAGTTTCACAGCCACAAAGCAGCCTGTTGTGTGCTGTGCGTAAAACAAGGCTTTAGTTCAGACCAACTCAGTCATGAAAACCCTCATGGAGTGAGACACATGACTGCACACGAACATGCACAGATTCTGGTCTTACACTGTCTTTGTCTAATTGGGACAAAATGACTCACCACCACTGTGCTGTGAATAAATGAAGTAAATGAAACTGCCGTGATCCTGATTACTATGGAGCACGGAAGAATGTGACAAGAATAATCTGTGCTGCTTCGCTCGGAGCCACCACACCCATAATTCACTCATGTGAGAGAGAATCTCGCCTGTCAAAATTTTTTTTTTTAAAAGTTGTCAGTGCTTTTAAACAGATTTCTCAGCCTCCGTAACAACCTGTGTGTGTGTGTGTGTGTGTGTGTGTGTATAACATGTTCGAGGTGTCGCTTGCAGAAACCGGACTCCACATGCGTGTAAACCTCAGCACTAACCTGGACTCTTGAGGTCATATCTCACGTGGCGATCAAACATATTTTTAAAATATGTTCTCCCTACTCCTAGACCAGTGGTGTGTGTCCCCCCCCATGAAACCCATGACGAAAATAGTCCTATATTCTATTATTGAATTACGAATGAGTGGAATTATAGTGAAAATAAATGAATCCCATTTTTGCTGGGGACCCCCCCCCCCCGGAACATCCTCAAGGACGTCTGGGGCTCCTCAGACCCCACTGCACATATACTGCACATCACACACACCAGGGTCAATAATGTCATAATATTTAAAATATTAGCTGAGCAGAGGAAGTGGAAAAGACAATTTAAGCTGTAACCATGGCCACAGGTGATATCAAGTCTCAGAAATCCATACACAGTCAAGGAAAATGCTTACCTTCGTTTTTTACTACCAAAGAGAAACACTCACTTTTCACAGGTTGTAATTAAAGCACAGAGCTGAAATTTTGCACAGACATTATGACATGTCATGGCAAGTGGTGTAATCAGTCACATTATTTATGGCTGCAACCAGTTTAGCTTTGTTGTTCTTCATACTAACAGTATGTGCACCAGTACTTATTCATAAATCCAAATGCATACTACAAACTAATGCTGTGCAGGTTTTGAGGAAGTAGTCGCAGGGTGTCCACAGTCGAAAGCTAACAGAAAGGTTGATTCAAAACAGTCAAAACCTTGATTTTTGAGAGGCTAGAAAAAACTAAAACTAAATGTACTTTATGAAAACAAAAAAATAGTATTAAATTCAAAGAAAGACATGTAAAATTTAATTGGAAGGCACATTGAAAAGAACTCCCTGCTAAAACAGTATATTGTTTGTAGCTCACACTATGTAATATGGATTTGGGACACAGTCTTCCTGAGTCATTTAGATGAAATAAAGCCGAGTGACACCTGAGCTTTTCATGCAAAGTGAAAATGCAGGTTTCAACACTGAGAAGTGTGTGGCACTTTAACACATATCTCATATATCTACCCTTTTTGTCCAGACACGTATCTAAGAAATAAAATAACCAAAAAATCAAAAATAGCATCGTACATCTGTAACGAGAAAATTCTGAAGAAATTTTGAATATATAATTAAAGAGAGCAGAAATTACGTGCACGCTATTAATAATCGACAATTACTTTCAATATAACAATGAATTTTCCAAGCAATTAATTTGCAGCAACCATTATAAAAGTCATAATGAAAAAGCCTTTATCATCTGCCTTTAAGTCTACAGCTCAGGCTGCTCTTCTTATCTGTCTTCTCAGGAGGGCAAGGCCTCACTACTGAGGAAACTGTCAGGGAGGGGTGTTTGTCGGTATGTGTGCGTGTGTGTGTGTGTGTGTTTAAGTGGTTTTACTGCCAGGACTAAATTTACACAGCTGCTTGACACTAGTCATCATATTGAGCTGCCTCCGAACAACACACACCCACCACCCCATCAATCCCAGCAGGCATCATTTTAATCCTATTAACCAATACTCGCCTGAGTGTCCTCACAGTTTAGACAGAAACTATGTTCAGTCATGCCTCATGAACCAGTTTTCAAACCAGTTGTAGAGGCAATCAACTGCTCTGATGTCCAAAATATGTGTCACACACACAGGGCAGTTGATGTTAACACGTGTGGCACTCGAGCCTCAGACCAAACCGTACAGACATCTGTCGCTAAAACTTCCCGTCCCTCCACCCTCTCTGTCTGTCACAGGCCCGAGACTGGAGTCTGGTTTCACAATTGCAATGACCTTCTCATAAAACATTTGCCCAGCTGTTTTCTTGCTTTCTTCCCCCTCGTCTCTCACTTCCTGACAGAGAGCTGTAGTTTTTGCTCCAGGTGGTAACAAGCGACCTCCCACCAGCTTCTTGCAGCTGAGCGTGGACCAGTTTGAACTCGTTTGGCAGGTTAAGTCTGGGGAAATGCTGAGCACATCAACGTAAACTCTGTCAGTGACAGTGTGTGGATTTATACACCTGCTTAGAGCATTTGGAAATAAATAAGATACAAGTATAAATCACTCCAAATATGTTTGTAGGTGTTTTTGAAACATTTCTCAACTATCAGGTTTCTGATCACACCCTTTCCCTGTGACTGACAGACCAGCTTAACTTGTGTGTTTAATTTCTATGACACATCAAACAAAGCTAAGAGACAGGAGCTGAGTGACTCATACAACTCTGCTGAGCACTGTGAAACTATTGCAACATGATACACCACTTTCTTTCCTTTTTTACTGATGTTTGTATTGATAATAAATTAGGCTACGTGAGCATTTTGAATGTTGGTGGCAGTGCTACCCTGTAGATTTACTTCACCCAAACCTAGGAACCCTATTTATTTAAAAAGTGATGGCTGGTGGTTTTCAAAACCTGAAAATATTAGTGACGGTGATGAGACTTTGCTTTTGCTGAGACAATTAGTTAATAGACAGAAAATTAATCTTGTTTTTTTTCCCCAGGCAGAAATGACACAAATTCCTGTTTCCCCCATGAAGATTTGCAGTGTTTCTGTTTTACATCAATGTAACCTGAGTGTAGTTGGATTTTGGACAGTTTTAAAGACGTCATTTGGGATACATTTTTCAATATTCTCAAAAGACATTTCAAAGCAACTAAATGGAATTCAACCATCATGAATTTGATTTACACCTGTGCTTTTCTTACAGCAGCATGTCAAACTATCAGGGTAGAAGGTCTAAAGTACTGTCAGCACATTAACAGATTAAAAAAAAAAAAAAAAAAGTTTAAGCACTAATCATTACTTTTCTGCTACTTAAAGAAAACTATTGTCGTTGGAAAAAGAACATTACACATATCACTTGGGTACTGATAGATATTTATTAGAAAAAAGAGCAATGCATTTTTACAAGCCAAACACCTGCGCTAAGAGACTGAGCTACTTGAGACATTATCAAGTTTTATCCAGCATTAAATAACAAAAGCCACGATCGGCAAGCAAAGGAGAAGAAAACTATATACACATTAAAAAAAAAAAAAGAAAACAGTGTTACATCAAGAATTCATGAGGCCCCTTTCTGGACTTGAAGCTGTTAAGAGGAAGATCAAAATGGGGTGAGACTGGATTAAAAAGGAGTGGGTGGGTAACAAGGTTGAAGTGGTTTCTCACTTTACTGATACAGGAGTTATTTTCTTGAAGCTGGGCTGGGATCGAGCTATTGTCTGATGCTGGGAGTGTGAGGGAAATCTCTCGTCAATGGGTTTGAAAGTCTACAACACTACCGGGAGCTATGGTGACTTGTGTTTTGCATGCCTAATCTACAAAGACAAATATACACCCTGCCTGTACAAGTACTGCTAGTGAGGCAGGGAGTACACATGGGGATCTAACAGGGGACTGAGAGACAAGCATGTACAGATGCTTCACCTGACTACCTCCCAGCCCCCTGCTCTAAACTAATAATCTCAACTTTCAGAGGCTCTTCACTTTTCCTTCAGCTATTCCCTTCTCTCTGTTCAATGCTGCGTTTCATACATCCACCCTCACATGCCATTTGCCTAATAATCTCTTAAAACATACAATTCTAACACTAGAACACATTTCTTTGCGATAGCATGTGAGCACTGGAGCAAGAAACACAACCCCATCACTACTCTGCAACAGCGAGACTGTACCACATAAGCATCCTGGTGTTTAAGCCACCGAGCTGGTCTTGCCGCGGCGGTGCTTACGAACTTCCTCCATCAGGTCCTTGAGATACTGGATCTCTCGGCTGATGGACTCTGCCTTCTCTGCCAACTCATTGTTCTTCTTCTCCAGCTCTTCGCACTCTGAGTTCAGCAGCTCCTGCTCGACCCTCTTCTTCTGTCGGTAGCGAGTGGCTGCCGTCTTGTTCTGCTCCATCTTCTTCAGTTTCTTCTCCACCACTTTAGGAGCACCAGACACCGATTTGACCCTGGGGACCTTGGCCGAGGGGGAGGAAGCGGTAGAGGGCTCCGGCTTGGAGTAGGGTTTGGTCCTGGAGGAACCAGCTGTATGGGAGGGGGTGGGAGGAGGAGATGGGAGGCGAGCTGGTGAGCCAGCAACTGACTCGATTCCAGAGTCGTCTTCGCAGTCGCTTGATCGAGGAGAGGTTTTAATGGACGGGTCCGCAAGAGATACGAGGGAAGGCTCGTCTTTGTTGGCGAGCACCACTACAATGTGAGATGTGGGAATGGACAGCACGATGGGGGTAGTTGTCTGAATGTTTCCACTGGGTTCTGGGATGATGGTGGTGGTGGTGTTGGTGAGAGATGCAGCCGTTTTCTCTGCATCCAGCACATCCACTTCACTTCCTAGCTCCAATGTGTAGGCTTGAGGAGAGGGGGGAGACAGAGCGGGAGCTGGGGAGGGAGGCTCAGACTTCATATCAACCTCCTGATCAGGAACCATCTCTGTCTTCTTGGCCTCAGCTGTCCCAGGAGGAGGGAGATCCAGAGGGAGGGAGGGGATACCGGCCAGTGACAGGCCCAGCTCCAGGCTGTCAGGTGAGGTGGGGATGGTTGTGTCGAAGGACTCTAGATCCAGATCCATGTGGGAGTCGAGCGAGGCCAGGAGATCCTCGGGGGAGCTGGGAGAATCTTCAGATGAGCAGGAGCCAATGAGGGAATCCAAGTCAAATTCACTCAGGTCAATTTTCTCTGACATCCAATCCATGCCTGTGAAGGCATCACCTGCTGACAAAGGATTTACTTATTAATATTTCATCAACATCACAATGAAATAGCAACTGGGATACAAATACAAACAATAACTTCAGGTGCTTTATGGTAATCAGATTGCCAGTAAATACAAAAACATGTTTTTAACATCATACTCAGTGTCTTTATAATATTTATTGAATAATGACCCCAAGCACAACTTAATCTTTCCAAATCCTACCCTGTATTAGTAAGGTTTGTGACGCATAAACACTTGATAATACATTCAGTAAGGGAGGAACTTGATTCTTTCAACTGATGCCAAGACCTGCAATGAATTCTATACACATGAATGAGGATAGTCATTGTGAAAAAATGCTCAAATACACACTTAGAGCCACACCTGGGCTGCAAACCAATAAATGTTCATCACTGGCCACCACACCTACCACTTACTGACTCACGTGTTTAATTTTGGTGCTGGATGTGTGTAGAGTGTCTTAACAAAGACTTTGCACATTTTGGTTTGCATGTTCACTAACACTTTAGTCCTAAATGTTTTGGGCAACTTCCATTTTTACTGTAGAAATGTAATGTGGAATTGTGTTGTGACCCAGTACCACAGAATTGTAGCATCTAGGACACGCTGCCTGCAGGGCAGCCGTAAATGCTTTACTGACACAAAACCGCCCATATGAAACATTTACTGGGAGCCTTAGAGCAGTTAACATTCCCTCCAACAATCACCTCTAACTGTGGAAACATTTCTAGCCCTCAATTTCTTTCATTGAACAACTGATTGATGCCAAGAATGTGCTTCTTACTTCACCTGCTATTTTAGTTAGTCACTTTTCTTTCAGTCACCAATTTCCCTTCTTCATCTTTTCATAGATTTTTTAATTCAACTCAACTGTGCTTCCAATCTTTTGTTCCTTTTTGAGACATTTGTTAAGAATTATCTTCTTCATATATGTGAGAAATTAAAATTTAAAGTCACTCTCACCTTTGCCATCATCTGCTCCAATGTGGGCATGGAGCAAATCGCTGGCACCCAGCCAGGGGAGGGACAGCGAGTCCGCTCCAGCCTTGGTTCCCAGAAACAAGGAGGGATGTGTGGGAGGAGGAGAGGGAGGTGGGGAAGCAGAAGAGAGTGGGGAGGATGACAAGGTCTGAAAGGGAGACAGGGAGGATACGTAGGAAGATAAAGAGAGGGGGGGCGAAGCTGGCGCCTTCCCCTCTAGAGAGGAGGAGGGAGAAAGAGCTTCTTCTTCATCTTGGTCCAGAAGGGGCCCCATGGGGTCAGCCATCAGAAACGAGGGCCCTGTGGACAAGGACTTCCTCAATAAGTATCTAACTTTATGCACAAAATACACAATTATTCTATTTATGCAAGACTGATTAACCAAAAGCGTTTTTCAGATCACATCCCTGCTAAGTATAGGCATCTAAAGCCATACTTAAAGTCCATGAAGCCAAACTTTGCAGTTGTTTATTCATACTGTGCATTCCCTGTATTGACTAATATTTGTGGTAGTGCTTTGGAAACATCTGTCATCACAACACCAACCTAAGTACAGGGCCTCCACGTCCCCCAAGGCCAGCTGGGAAAGTGTCATGGCTGCTGCTGGTCAGTGGTAGCCGTGAACGGGTGAATAAAAACAAAGGCGAGTCCGATGACGTTAGCAAGTCGAGGGGTTCGGTACTGCTGTCGACGGCAGCAAAGCTGAGGGTGGTTGCCGAGAGAGACCTGGATGAAGGAGATAACAGACATGCAAACAATGTCATGGGGAGAGAATGAGGAATCAACTCAGTTTGAGTGTTACTTTATTAAGAGGTTAAATATTGGTGGAAACATTTTGGGAGCTGAATGTCCACAGCTAAAAAGGAAAACACCACAACAAACAAGCTTTAATCACAAATAAAGAGCTGGGACCAAAGTACTATTATGCCACGTGGTTCACAACACTGAGTGGGTCAACCTTATGTGTGCATGAAAGATCCCCATAGTGTATATACACATTTCTTGAAACAACAACACAATTCCAGATTATAACAACCCTCATGCAAACAGTACAACTTTCTTGTTGGTGTGCGCTTGCGCTGTGAAGACTTTCTACTCCTCTCATATGGGGGAGGGGAGGCTAATTTTGGCTAATCCGTTCCACTGAAGTGTCACAGCGCCGTTGATGGTTAACACCCGCCCTCCACCGGGGGATAACATTTCCTAATTTGGTCATGCTTTGGTTCGTAACTCCGCCCTCCTCAGAGGAGATGTGGGAGGGCAACCGCCATTTTCACAACAGAGCCATCTGTCCCAGGGCTGAGTGGGAAGGACGGTGCGCGCCATTTTGGACACGCCACGTTGTCAAGAGTTTAATATACACAAACACAACCAATGTTGAAAGACATTTAACAGCCTGACTGTTGTTGTGAAATACACGTTAACTTTAACCGAGCTGCCTACAAAACGTTTCTCTCACAACTGTAACAGCCGTTGATAGGCCTCGATGATTTAAAAACAAAAACGGCTCACAACACAGGCTGTTGGCCGGCTGGGACTACCTCAGCTGACACTGTAATTCGACACTGACACACCAACTGTAAACCCTCATCTCGGGATCGACTTATAGATTCGCCCATTGTTTTCAAGAATAAACCATTTTGAGCGCGCCTAACCGTTACTCAACAGGTATGTTAACTTCATCAAGACTAGCCGGTCGAGCTTATATTTACGCCGACAGAAACCAGACATGAACGGGTATGGAAAATATCGGAAAAAATACTTACGCCATTTTGCCAGAAATAGCCAGTGCACTTAGCCGTTGCACTGCCAGGTTGTTGCCACTGCAAGGATAGCCGCCGCACGCCTTCACAATGCCATTTTAGCGCGTGATAGCTACTACTGAGAGCTGATAGTCACTTGATCTGTTGTGGAAACGAAGAACGAGCGGAGGGAGTCACACTGGTTTATACAGAGCCGAAGAACCACCGAGTGTATCCCTCCGCTGTGTCACTCCACGGGGGCGTTTCCTTGCGGTGTAAGTAGCAGCGCGAGTGAGAGGAGTTTCCGTTTCAAAGAATGAATTTCCAAACAATAATGAACGCCCATTTCAGCCGAGCAGTAGTAGTAGTAGTAGCCAAACGCGCATACCGCTGCGATTACTCCGCTCGAGTCTTGTTTTTGATTGGCTAGATGCATATCTACACCCGACAGTTGACAAGATAGATCCATATGGAGCCTTAAGCACGACTTCCTCCCTACGTCAAATATAGGTCAAATGCAAAATGTAAACATTGAGTAAGGGAACACTATTGTGGGTCTTTTACGCGCCTGTTGAAGGCAAATACCAACTTCAAACATATATTACGTAATACATAACTCACTTACTTAAAGAAAACAAAACAATTATTTTAATCCGTGTTGACTTTTAGGCCGACCTTATCCTGCATCCTGACCCTAATTCTAGTGATTTTTTTTTTTTTTTTTTTTTTTTTTTTACAATTGTTTATCAAAATGTAATTTTTAATCATGTCATACAATCACGTTGTTGTCTGGAACTCATCTGTTGTCATGTTTTTAATACTGTGTAGTGAGGCAAAAGTAAGTTTCCATATTGCGGACAATGGAGTTCCTAACAAACAACCTTCACTAGTAAGAAAATCATAATCAGATTAGTTAGTTACACTGTATTTTCAGTCTTTCTCGTTTTGTGGGCGCTGTCCCTGCACCATAGTGCTATATTACTTGTTGATCTGTCCGCGTATAGCCTAAGCAACATGCAGTCTCTTGTGAATTCATAGCAGCTTGTGGACAAACTTAATGAACCCGGCTATAGCTCACAGGGCCAAGAACTGGACTGCCATCTGGTGGTTATCTTCAGCTATTAAAAGTTTTATTTTTTACAATCTTGCACACATTTCCTTGTATAAACATGAACAAATGATGAACATAGCATTGAGGCTAGTGTGTGAATATATGATACTTTACTACTAATTAGTTCAAGAAAAAATTCTTAGCAAGAGCATCATGCAAAGTGACAAAGAGTAACAAATATTTAAAAGCCACAGAGATACACACAATCTCAGTTATATCTAGTCAAAGTAAACAGTCTGAAGCTACAAGCAGTAAAGCTGGAAAAAAGGTGGGCTGTAAAGTATATAACATGTCTTTAAAATAAACACGTAAACAAAATTAACAAAATTAATCATTAATCATTAATTAATCATTTTCACCTTTTTTTTTCCCCTTGGAATAATCAACCAAAAATCACATCAAACCGTAACCCATACATGAAAGCAGGTAGGGGACGGTCTACCAGTTAAAAAACATTCACACCCCTTGACAATGCTTACTGAACAAGCCCTTGATGTGGATTAGCTCATCTAATCCATTATTGAGCCCTTCTGCTAGCTTGCGGATTTTAGTTGCAAGCTTCGACTCAAGGCCCTTTTTCATCTTCTCCCCATGTTTTCCTTGGGTGTAGTAGGAATCCATGGCAAGATTAAACCCTTCAATCATCCCACATGCCTGAGTGTTAGCCTCTAAGGCCCTGGCACTTCCACCTCCTGTAGTAGAAAGGTTTACCATTTTGGCTACCCTCGCCGAATCCCTCCTGGCTTCACAGAGAAGGGACAGATCGTGCTGCTTTAGCTGCTCCATGCCCTTATTGACAAACTCCAAGGAGCTGATAATGTCCTTCATGAGGTCCATGTACTCTTGGAGTATCTTTTTCATTTTCTTCTTGTCGAGAGAGGTGCTCACCTGTTAGAACAGAATTCATAATCTGTTAAAAAAAGTTAGAACTACTTTGTGTTTATTTTTTTGTGTTTGCTTATAGCACCTTTTCATTATTCTGATCGCATAAAATTGTGTTTGAGGGAAATTAACTGAGCATATTTATCCTACGGCCTGCTGTTTGCCAGTGTGTGTTTTTTTAATAATACCTTTAGGGGGCGTTAAAGTAGAGAAAGTTTGACACTTAGTGGCTTTAAATGACATATACATTTACTCATCTGGCAGATGCTTTTATCCAAAGCAATTTACCAGTTAGGGACATCACTAAAGCGTCAGTGCAGTAGGAAACTTTAGCGTAAGTACTAAGTAATACATCTATTTAATAAGTGCGCGGAGATCAAGAAAGGAAGTGAACGCACTGAAAAGGCATAGTAAGTATTAGTTAGGCAGGTCAGGGTGTTTGAAGTGTTAGGAGAGGAGGTTCTCTCAGAAGAGATCAGTCTTCAAGAGATCCTTGGAGACGCCCCTGCTCTGATAGCATTTGGTAGCTTGTTCCACCATCAGGGAACCACAGACCAGTACAGTCTGGACTGAGATCGCTTTGTGTGCAGCAATGTCAATGTCAGACGACATTCCTTAGAGGAATGCAGTTGCAGAGAATGAGCATAAGGCTGTATGATCGAGTTCAAATAGATGGGTGCAGAGCAATTATTTCAAAAAGAAAATCCACACCACAAACTTTAAATAACCTTGTTGTTGTCACCTTGTCAGTGATGGCTGCTGTTGCACCAGTGACGCCACCGGCTGCAGCCACACCCACGCCGACTACAGTCAGGGCCAGTGAGGCTCCCAGTGTCACAGGAGATAGTATCACTCCGGCTGCTGCTGCCACACCTCCCAGTACAGTTGTAGTTCCTCCGGTAATAGCAGCGATCTTGGTCCCTTTTGAATACTTTAGAGTGAAAAGGGAATTAATTTGATATACTTCAACTGAATTGTGTGTCAAACATACCTAAAATTAACTGGTAGTAATTTAATCAGTCTTGTTACCTTGTTTAAGTTGTCAGCGATGCACTGCAGCTCCGAAGTGTACTCCTTCAGGGTGGCAGCGCGTTCAGTCACCAGACGGATGTAAGTCTTGATAGCTTTATAGAGGTGTTCAGCTTTAATTTTGATGGTCCTGAGAAGTATTATAAGAACATTGTATTGGATCATTACAACTGAGCTTTAATTAGAGGAACCCATCCAGTTGAATCTAAAGCCAGACTGAGTTTGTGTCCAGACTGGGATAGTATTGAGGCTTTTAAATGACCTTTCATGTATAAAATTTTGACCCGAGCAATAAGTGTGAAGGTTTGAGAGAGCAGGTCACAGCTGATGTGTGTTTTGGTCATGCTAGCAGAGAGGCTCTTGGGATGACTTGGTTGATTGTTTGGATTTTCATGAAATTTGATACACACACTCATGTTACCCTCAGGATGAATTGTTATCACCTTGGAAACCCCTTAACTTTGAGTTTATAACCAAAATACCTGCAAAGCTAATAATATTCCCATCAGCCTCGGTGCCAATTACAATATATTAGCATGCTAACACGCTATACAGAGATCATGAACATGGCAAACATTATTTCTGCTACACCCCAGCACGTCAGAATTCTCATTTTGAACATGTTAGCATTTATGATGTTAGCATTTAGCTCAATGCACTGCTATATATCAAGGATAGAAACAGAAAAGGTGTAATCTGGTGTTTTGAAGAGGTGCACTTACCTCCCTGGAGGGATGTCTTTGCACAGGGAATCCCAGGCTGCAAGTCAATAAAACTGTGCCTTAGCAACATAAAAATGCCACGCTCACTGGGAACATTAATATTTTCAAACTGGTTCTCTTACTCACATTTCTTTTCCTTCCAGCATACCAACAGAGAGCTGGAATCCTGTTAGAAGATGAGAAGTCATTTATTAACAATGCAGCTAAAAAGACAGCGTATTCCTGGATAATGTTTTAGTGAAATAATTGTTGTAAAAGAAAGTTACCAAGATTTCATCTCCATGGTCAGGGTCTCGTCTTGGAAGTATGGGAGGCAGCCGGAACTGTTTTGCTTGATGGATATTAGTATTTGATTGATCAGCAATCACCTGAGAATAAATGACAATCCAGGCATACCAAGTGAAAGGACAAAAACATGTTTTTAGATCTGTGTGATCTTTTTTTTCTTCCCATATCAGTTATCTGATAGAGGCAGTCTGATGGATTATTTTCATTCTTTTCATGCCTTACATGACGTTTCTGCCTCATCTCATGAGCTTCAGAAGATTTTTATTATTACAAATCTACAGGTCTTTGTTCTACCTCACATTTACAGACATGATGGTTAATTTTCCCCCTTTTTTCTGGTGTAGTTTTAAATCTAAATTCAGGGCCTTCAGTTTTGATGGCGTTGGTGGGGCATGATTCCATTATGTGATTAAGGATTTTGGTCTTTTTATAACATCTGAATAGATTTTATTGCATAATAATAGGGGTATATTTGAGTAATTTGTTTACCCATTTAAATATATTTTTTAAACACACATCAATAAGAAGATTAGACTATTTTCTTTATTCCAGAAGAGTAAGAGTTTTTCCCAAAATGGACATTTAGAAGTATAATCCATAATCCAGAGTATTTTGTAGATGTGTATTTTACCAGCTAGCTAGCTGCTATGCTCACACACACTACAGAAACATTAACGGTTGTTTTTCTACATTACCTTGACCAGCCAGTTTGAAGAAATTTGATCTTGTACATACTTTCTTTTACTTTTTTTTTTTTGACTGTGGGTGGAAGTTCATGGTCTTCTGATTTTGGCTACAATATCTGAATGACTAAGTACAAAGTTTCTCCAACTTCCCACAAGAATTCCCCAAATTGGGATTCCCCCAAATACCCTAAAATTATCCTCGTTCATTAAGGGCGAACCTTTAGGATTTTGGGTCACTACTGCGCATTCTGACAAATTCAGATGTGAAGATGTTTCATTAACTTTTACTTGTTTTACTTTATGTGTACATTTTGTCCCACATCATGCTTTGAAATAAAACAACACTTTACTATTTTCGGGCCGCCATTTTCAGTTTCACTTCCTCCCGGACTCTTTTTAACAGTCCACTTCTTTGGCAACACTGGTGGAGGAGTTGAGGACACTGAACCTCCCTGAGTGAAAAACAAAATACGTCATCAGTCACAGTAGCTGACTGTTGAAATGTAAAAGACACACTTCATTGCTCAATTTGAATCTCTACATCTGTAGATGTCGGTTTGAAACTGTGATGTACCGCATGGAATTTAAAAATACAATAAGTATTGTAATGAAGATACATGTATGTGCCAGGACCATAGATAATGAGTTATTTATGCAATTTTTTTTGTTAGAATCTTAATTAGGAAATCTTGGTCAAATTTAAAGAAATCAAATTTCAGATATAGTTTTATTCCATCCAGAAGTATCAGATAAATAGAAATCATTAGATTTCAACCATATAGTTTGTTGAATCCTGATTTACAAATGTGCCTTTACATGACAGAGTTGACTTGTGGGTTTGATCTCTTTGCAGAGTATAGATTACTGAGCACCAACCTTTATATATCTTGTGGGAGACTGAGGAGTGGATGCCTCATTGTCAAGTTTGTTCCTTGGCATTGGAACTGGTTGCTTTGAATCCTGAAAAAGAAGAGGCATAATTCATCTACACACTGAAGCTGTTGGAGTATCTGATGACACATTCCGTAACATATATTATAAAATGTTTAACCAATCAGAGGACTTTATTCCATATTCATAATTCCTTTTTTGACATTTATCCAGATTATAAAACTGCAGTTTACAACTGTAATGAGTATTTTCCCAGATAAGCCTATACATTATGTAATTAAACTTAGTCCAGACTGGAGTCCAGTTCCCAGCCTGACTTTGTATCAGAAAAAAGTTTCAACTACTTTGTAGATTCTTATCAATTTAATTGTAGTGTTTTTAGAGAAGCACAAATATGACCAAGACAAAACATTATTAATCTGCATTCGTAATCTGAGCAGTCATCCATATTACAGTATCTATCATGGTAAACACTGTCTGCTGAGGTTGATTTCAAATAATCTTGCCGAGCTTGTCGGACAAGCCGGATCACATCTTTGCACACTCACATCTCCTTTCACTTTCACTCTGCACAATAACTAGACAGTAGAAAAAACATTAGAAAAATTAAACAACAGCAACGGAAACCATTCAATTAATCTGCTAAAGCAACATAGTCAAAAACATTCAATATCCAAGCACATCAGTGTATATAGTAGGATGGGTAGGGATAGGACTGTGATTTCAATGGCTTCCATCCATCCATCATCTATACCCCTTATCCTTTTAGGGTCGCAGGGAGACCTGGAGACATTCCCAGCTGACATTGGGCGAGGGCGGCGTACACCCAGGACAGGTCGCCAGTCTATCCCGGGGCAGACATATAGAGAAATCAAGCACTCACACTCTCATTCACACCTATGGGCACTTTTCAGAGTTGCCAATTAACCTAATGTGCATGTTTTTGGACTGTGGGAGGAAGCCGGAGTACCCAGAGAGAATCCACGCAGGCACAGGGAGAACATGCAATATCCACACAGAAAGGCCCCAACCGGGGTTTGAACCCAGAACTCTGTTGCTGCGACAGCGCTAACCACCGCACCACCCTGATTTCAATGGCTTGTTTTGAATGAATAAGCGACCAGGGGCATTGTTTCTGGAAAAACATGTTGCTGTTGACTTTTTAATTTTAAAGTTTTGATCAAATCTCAGAACACACCAAAAATATCTTGCACATTTTATACTACAAGCAGAAACAGGGACCATATAGATAAACATGGCTCCAAAAAGATAAGCAGTATTACACATGCTACTTTCATAATCTCTGAAAAAGCAAGTGACATATATGACAATATGTAATTTCTTACCCGTGACATCGTGTAACCCTGCAGTCTCTCTGCTTTGCTGCACTCACACTGACGCTCACAATCGAGGTGTGAATGCTGATCTTAAATACTGAACCAGTTAGATGCAAAAGCCATCAACATCTTATGACATAACTGGTATTCATTTTTGGTCAGTCAAGCATCTGCATTTTTGTTATTAACACGCCTCTAACAGGTTCTGCTGAATGAAAAAATATTTTCCAAAGTCAACAAAGCTGATACATACGCATACATACATCATGCACACAAACACACAGTGAACGGACAATGTGATCATCTGCTTACATGTAACAAATAACAAATTAATTTGAATTTGTGGGAAAAGGCATCTACGGTTCATTCATTCACTATTTTCTGCTGCACTACACAACACTGTGTTATTGTCATGACAAACAGAAGTGAGGGGGAGCTGAAATACTTTAACTTCAACCACTGAAACTTCATCCAGAGTCTTCGTGTACAGTGTTTTTCTGGAAATAGCGTGTTGAGTCGTGGCCATAGCTAAACTCATACAAAGTCAAACATTTTCAAAAACCCTTTTTGTAAGTTAGTTTATTGCTACTACAACCAGAATGAAGATGTGAGTAACAGAAGAAACACGTGAATTTACAAAAATACAGTGTTTTTAAATGTCAACATAAAGATAAAAAAAAAAAAAACAATTAAATAGACTGTGCTGATTGGAATTGTGACTGGAGGAGACCATCTTAACAATAAGAAGAATAATCAGTATATCTGTATTTATTACAATTATGGAGAAGAAACTGAACAAATTCAATGAACTTTGCGTGTGTCTGTATCTTTTCTTGAGAAATCTAATTTAAGTTTTAAATTACAGCATTTTATCACCCAGGTAGGTAAATCCAATATTCCCTGTGTGTGTTCAAAGTCCTACAACCAGCATAGATTCAGCCTATAGGAGCATTTCTCCTCAAAGTTTATTGTTCCATTCAGACGTGAAGTGAAACCAACCTCCAGAACACAACCTGGTCCAGAAATCCACTTTGAGCCACAAAATGCAGCCATGGTGTTTCCTCTGATGCTGCAGTGTCTTTGTTTTTGTGTGTGCACTTTATTTCTTCTCCTCCACAGTCCTGCCGAAGTATTCCTTCTGGAACTGCTGGAACTCCTTCTCTGTGAACAACGACTTCGGCTCCTTGGGCTTCTTGGCAAGTCGTTCAGGGCGATTCCTGGACTGTCTCCCTGAATTGTGACTCAGGATCTAGGTGAGAAAAGGAGCAGGTCAACAAACTCAAATGAACAAAGTGACAGTGAAGAAGAGCAGAAAAAATATAAAGTAAAAGTAAAGTAAAACAACCATGGTTTTGTAGTATAAGACTTTTGACCAATTGACAATTTCTGATTTAAAATGACACTGCTTAAAAAGCCAGAGACACCTTTCTTACCTTCAAAGTGTCAGAATCTGTTGCTTTGTAGCCTGTAGCCATAAAGTATTTGAGGTTTGCACTCATCTGGCTCTTCCCTTGCTTCTTCCTGAACTCCTCTACAATAAACACCAAAGGAGATGAGGAAGTTTAGTGCAAGACGGTACAACAGATGCTGTAATATAATAAAAAAACACCAGAGGTACACTAGTACTCCAATCACATCAACTATGAATACTGTCAGATGAAATTAGTCTTATGGCAATGTTTTCTTTACTATACTATTATTTTAAAAGGGATGTGCTGCTCAGCCACTGCAAGATTGTTAGCTTTATAATACAAGCACCTTGTGGTTTTGATGTACACCTGCAAAGAGAGAGCAAGAACACACACAGAGTCAACGGTATTCTACAATCTTGAGAAGCTTTACGGTGTTTTAATACAGCATGTGTCATCCATTAAGTGCAAAATACACCTTAAACATTAGTTATAATTGGCTTATTACATTTGTGAATACTACTTTTGGGTGTTTTTCCCTCTAAACTCTAATGCTGTGCAGGACTACGAGCAGACTGACCCACTGCAGACTTGATCCTCTTGTCTTTGACGGTAGCTTTGCTCTTGCCCGGACCCAGGCGACCCTGCAGCCGTTTGACCTGCTTGGTGACTCCCTGCCGCTTGGTGCTCACCAGCTCCATCACAGTGGCTGAGCTGGGGGTCTGCTGTTGCTGCTTCTTCTTCTTCCCTTTACTGACATCTGGCAGGGTGCAAAGTACATAGAGAAAGGCAGAAAACCTAATTTAAACAGGACAATATATTCCACTATGTGACTGGTTAACTGTTAGCCAATGAGCTAAAACTTTTTGAGTGTAATTCTGATAATAATTTAAAGCAAAATGAGCATCAGGTCACCAGTTTCCTATTTTAAGACAGTTAGAACCAAAGTGTAACGATGTAACCACACGAGTCACGAACAGTGGTCAGAGAGCACTTACATCCAATGCTAACGTTACTTAGCTAGCAAGCTAAGAGGCTAAACTGACCTTTAATGTCATCGCTAAGTAGCTCCAGTCCTTTCCTGAGCAACGACGCTGACATCCTGATTTAATAATAAGTTTTTTTTTCTAATTATCCACAAGCTACATCGATGAGAAGCGGCCTTAACAGACGAACAGCAACATGTGAGTGCATCAACATCCGGTGAGCTCCTCGTGTGTGCACCGATTGAAAGCAGCCGGCTGGACAACAGTCGAAGAAAAGTTCCTACCTAGCTATTATTAGCCGTTAACCGCTGAGCCGACTACTTTTTAACGGCTGTCACTGCTGTTACTGCTACTACCAATAATAATAATAATAATAATAATAATAATAATAACTAGAAAAATGTTGAATGTGCCTGCTGCTTGGTGCGTGTCCATCACACACGTTTCAATCTCTACAGAGGACTTACTTTACTTTGAGTTTCATTCATGTTGTAGAGAATTATCCTGACTCTGACCTCAGTCACTGCTGGTATCCCTCAAAAAGCTCTTTGAAACTCTGGCCAAAGTGACCTCACAATGATGGTTTGAACCTAAATTTGTCCTCACAACCATAGCAAGACATGTATACACACATGTACATGTCCTAACAGAAGATGATCTGCAATGAAGCTGCTGTGATTTCTCTTGCTAGAAAAAGAACAACGTGCACAACAGTAAAAAAAAAAAAAAAAAAAAAAGTGAATTAGTCTAATTAGCCAATCACAGTCAGTTGTGTGAAAGTTCAGGCAGCAGCTGATTGTGTGTGTCTGTCAATGTGCGTGTGTGTATTGTTGTGTGTGGCAGTAGAGCTGTCTAACACAGACCCTCCAAAAAGCTTGTGTTACCAGTTTACCACTTTAACAGTTAATATCTATACGGTGGAGATGTAATGTGTGTGCGTGTGTTAGAAACTGCCAAAGCCTAACCTTCACACAGCCCTTTGAAGTTGTCAGGACCGGCCAAAATGACCTCGCAAAAATGTTTTTTAAACCTAATTTGTCCTCACAATTATAGAAAGACATGTACACACACACACACACACACACACACACACACACACACACACACAAAGAATCAAACAACAGCACACGTACACAAATACACGCAAATACACTTTGTTGATTTACCTTGGAGTTGCTCTCATACTCTCTTCAAAGCTATTGCATTGCAGGCACATAGTAATAATAATAATAATGATAATAATAATAATAATTAAAAAAAATACGATACAGTTTTTTTTTATTAGATTCAAAAACCCGGATTGCATCATAAGCAGTGCAAAACATCTGCATAGTAGGGCAAACTTTGGCAGTTCGGCTATGAGATGATGCATGTTATAATTGGGTGCAATACAAATAAAATTGAATTGAAATTGGGCCTCAGACCTGCAGTGTCACGACCAAGGTGAAACGAGTTTGCATGGTACTGTATGTGGCAGCAGAATGAATGCACTGAGAGGATTCTCCTTTGTCTGTTAAATTGAAACTAGAAGGCTAATGACTAATAATTCCTGTCTGCAGTAAAGTTTAATGTGGCATGATGGGTTCACCTGTAGGTCTATTTCTAAATGATTGTTTCAGAATAATCGCATTACTATAAACGGTCACCGCCTCCCTTCACATACAGCTGTTGCAGGCTGAACAGGGGGCGTGTTGCTTGTCGCTCTCCTTAGCTCCCTCTCTCCACCATTAATGCCCTTGCTCTCTCTACCGTTTCCAACCTTTGGCACAGGACTTGGTCTCTCTAGTTAAACTACAGTAGCGTAAACTTTGAGGTCTGCCTTTCTCTTCAGAATCAGCCATGTCGCTTCAAGCGAGGGCTCTGGTCACCTCTAAATTGCTTGCAGAGGCCGTGAAGGTGCAGGGGAAAATGCGCATCTTGGACACCTCTTGGTATTTGCCCAAACTGCGGCGCAACGCCAAGAGTGAGTTCAAAAAAAGACACATACCAGGTGCTGCTTTCTTTGACATAGGCCAGTGCTGTGATAAAACCTCTCCCCTGGACCACATGCTGCCATCACAGAAGATTTTCTCAGATTATGTTGGAAATTTGGGAATAAGCAGTGACACGCACGTGGTGGTGTACGACGCGAGCGAGTTCGGCGCGTTCTCAGCGCCCCGAGTGTGGTGGATGTTCCGGGTGTTCGGGCACAGCGCGGTCACGCTGCTCAACGGGGGGCTCAGGAACTGGGAGCTGGAGGGTCGACCTGTGAGTGACAAGTACGTCAGACCAGCACCGACCGAGTTCAAGGCATCGCTGAACCGCTCCTGGATCAAGAGCTATGAGGATATCCTGGATAACCTGGACACCAAGAAGTTCCAGGTGGTCGATGCTAGACCGGCAGGCAGGTTCAGAGGACTGGACCCTGAACCCAGAGACAGTAAGTGTTTACCATAAAGTCCTTGATGTTCTGTTTAGGTTTTTTGCAACCTCGATTCAACTATAATATATAATAGTATATAGGCTTATAATATCAAATCAGAATAAAAAAATACAGGCTCTTAAACCCAATTTTAGTCCTGTATGTTCCACTTTATCGAGACCTATCCAGCAAAAACTGTCTTGATCCCTACAAATTAGTCAAATAAAAATTGAACATTAACCTTTTGGATTTTAAAGGCTTTTTCAGTTTATTCTGAAATTTTATAGATAAAAAAAAAATTACTAGTGATATTCATTCCAACCATTTTCCAGGTTGCTGTCAGGTTTCCTTTAAATCTAATCAACTTTCAGGAATTCAGCTGCAGTGGCGTTTGTGTGCATCGAAAACCAGCAGACTCACGTGTCACAACATCCACTGGGTTCACTTAAGGTCGGACAGTTTTCTTCTCTGATTCACTGTATGATGACATCATCTCTGCTCTTATATCACGTCCTCTGATGTGATTAGTGAATGAACAGTGTGATCAGTGAGCACATGTCACTTGATCAATGGAATCAATAAGGCTGGATTCATTCTTCTTAGGGCAACCGCTAAATTACATGGACAAAACCCAAAAACTTCAGCTGGAAGATTCAGCTCAGCTTGTTTTCTGCTGGAATGACAGAGATAAAAGCTTTACAAACAAAATCACTCCTTCTTTTCCTTCTGCCTATCACCACATGACTGCATGAGCTCACTTGGGGGCGATCCTAAATATTGTGACAGGAAGTACCACAAGTGTATGAATCAGATATTAAACCATGACAGAATCCAGCGTCATGCTCTGACTGTTTCCCAGCACTGATGGGAGAAATAGACCTAATTTCTCAGGTTATCTTCGTCATTGCCGTCATCCTCAGTGCTTATGTGTTTAGGGGCCTGTGCTAACTGCAGCCTGGGTTGTTGTTATAGCCTACACATCAATGTGTCTCATCAGTCTGGGGCCCCAGGCTGAGGGCCCCATATCTGCTAAGAAATGAGAGAAGAATTTTTTTTTAAGTTTAGAGGTAAGAAACTTAATTTTATTCCACACTCACCTTCCATGTTTGGTTAAAGGTTCATGACCCATTGTCTAGTTAGTCATCAAATTGCTCATTTTGTGCAACCGGCACTCGTAAATTCCCAAAGATGTGTCATTTATTCTCACGAGACAAAGAAAAGCACATTATCACAATAAGCCAGAAGTATTTTTAAAGGGCATTTTGACATTTTGGCTTAAAAAATTACTTAAACGAATCAAAAAAGTCGCCTTTTAATTTTCTGTCCAATATTTGTTTCTAAAAACAAGCTATATATCATATCATCATATAATAAATATCTATAAATTCACATTAGCGAAAGAGATCAAATCATTTATTAGACTAGTCACTTTATTTTAACAGGAACTTGATGGAAAGGAGCCACAGGAGATAATTACATCTTCATTTATTGTAGTTATTGCATCTCTTGTGGCCCCTCCTTTAGTGTCATTATAAAAAATGTAATTACAGTATTTAGATCAACCTTTATTAAAATGTATTAAAATCGATGTTGTCTGAAATTTCACACATCAAAGACAGACGGGTGGTTTAACAAACAAATGAGACAGAAATGGAATTATTGTATCGCCCATGAAAATATCGAAACAAAAAGATTGCCATTGCCATTCTTATAGACAGTATGTTGTATACTATTCTATATATATATATATGTGTATATATGCAGTATGCTGACAGCTCAGCACAGGACTGGCATGCAATGGAAAAACCATAATGAGCCACTTAGTACATGACTTCCTTGTATATGGCTTCTAGTTTACTCTGGACAAACACACGGGCAAAGGGCTGGGCCTGAATCACTGAACAACACAAACATAAGGAGAGCGAGCAGACAGAACATGCTTGCATAACCATGCATTTAATCTCCAGTCACTGACCCATATGCTTTCACACACACACACACCCACACACACACACCCACACACACACACACACCCACCCACACACACACACACACACACACACACACACACGGACAGTAGCAGGGATTGAGTGGTCTAGAATTTAGACCCTTAGATATGTTGATTTGTGTAGATAATCATCTGCATGCAGTGATAAGACACCTATAATACATGTGTACCTTATCTTCATCATCCATAGACTTCGCACACACACTCACACACACACACATGTACACACACCCACATGCTGCACATACATACACAATAACACACCTAGTGAAAAGCTTTGATGTGCTGGTACAGTGCCCGTCCACATGTGAACACAGCGTCAGCAGTGAACTTTGACCTCTGGCAGACTGGCTGTTGCCACTGAATAGAAATGTTTTCTGTTTGTCTTCTTTCGTTAAATAAAAAGTTTTCTGTAAAGTAAAGTACTAAAAAACTATTTTAGTGTTGGTACTAAAACTCACGCTACATTTCAAATGAGGCTCAGCCCCACTCACTGAAGGTAGAATATAGTCAACATATGACAGAGTAATACATTAAGAGCCAGATGTGGTGTCTGTCCCAGTAAGTAAGTATCTCACGTTGGGCCTGAAAGCTCAACGCAATGCAACTTCAGAAACACATGCTTTCTCTGTTTATATTCAACATAGTCTTATCCCTTTCTACAGGTTCACTCGGACTGAGTATGAGCTGCAGCTGGAATGATGTAACACTTCTCATGCCCTCCGACCTCTTGCACGCTCTGGTACATGCAGCGCTCGCAGCTGCAAGTTGTGTTTCAATGCACGAGTTTACTGTCAGATTGAAATGGGAAGTAGGATGACAATTGATCTATTTTAGGAGACAGTGCGAGAGAGAAACTATGAGCGATGCTGGGGTGTGGTGCTGCTATCATGACCAGGACACTTCTGTAAAAACCTTTGCACTGTTTTCTTTACCAGCATGCAGCTTAGCTCAACAGCTAATCTCACATCCAAAATGCATTAATGCAACCAAAACACAAAACATTCATATGTCATTATCTACATCTCACCCTTTCTTGCAATAACCCTAGGAAAGAATATTTTTGCATGCCTGAGCTTCTGCAGAAATGTCCTGACATTCAGCATTCGTTGTGACCAAGAGGGATTTCTGATCATAAACCTTCTACTTCAGTGAGGAAATGAATTCATGTGTTGTGGTGAATCGCCCCATTCATTCACAAAACCCTGTGGATTCTGCCTGTACCCGCCCCCTTTACTCATCTGGCACAAGTCCTTCATAGAGGTCATCAGGGACTGAAAACAGGTGCTCAGTCCCATTTAGGGGTTTATGCATTTTATTCTTTTTCCTTTTTAGATATAGATGCAGCAGAATGCAGCAAATCAGTCTAATTTACAGTAATTTTGTTATTTTGGGTTTAGAATGTAAATTGAACAGTTTTCACTGTTTTCATAGTTTGTAAATGTAGAAAAATGGACTGTAAATACACAGAAGTTTGGATGTGGTTGAGTTTGAGTGAGAAAACAGTTTGTGAATTTTTGAAAGATGTGGCAGTTGTGTGCATTTTCTATGTAATAGTAATGAAGAGTGATCTGCAGATTAGTCCACAATGTGAATGTATGGAGAGTTGTGAAAAAGCACAGAGAAATGTGAGTTAGCAGTTGCAAAAACAAACAAACAAAAAAACAAACAAAGAAACAAACTGTAATTTCAGTGAGACTCTTTCCTGGCTATATCAACATTTATCTAAAAATCACAAACTGCACGTCAAAGACCTTAAGATTCTCTTTGTCCACAAATAACTTTCTAAATAATTGGCAGCTAAGTGACCTTAATTATAAAAAATACCCTCTAAACATTTCTAACTGGTTTCTCTCTCTCTCTAATTGACAGACACGGAGCCCGGACACATCCCCGGCTCCATCAGCCTGCCCTTCCACTCCTTCCTGTCCCCATCAGGTCACTTCCTGCCCAAGGAGCAACTCCAGGCTTTGTTCGCCCGGGCGGGTGTGGACCTCAGTCGCCCGCTTTGTGTCTCATGCGGCTCGGCTGTGACTGCGTGTCACGTGGCGCTGGCGGCCCACGAGTGCGGGCACCCGGGGGTGTCGGTGTACGACGGCGGGTGGTCAGAGTGGTACACCCGCGCTGCCCCCGAGCACGTCATATCTGAAGGACGAGGGAAACATTTGTGATTGGCTGAGGATTACAGGAAGTGTGTTTGATTGATTAAGACCGGATGAGACTGGGACTGGTCGACAAGAGAAGAAGGATGTTTGTTCTTAGCTTGTTGTTGTTGGGGAAAGTGTGTTAAGGTTTAAAGGAATGGTTTGACATTCTGGGGAATACTTACTACTTATTTTCTTTCTTGCCATGGTTACATTAGAAGAGTGATATCGCTGTCATGCCTGTACGCTAAATGTGAAGCTACAGCCAGCAGCTGGTTAGCTTAGCTTAGCACAAAGACTGGGAACAGGGGAAAACAGCTAGCCTGACTGTCCAAGAGCGATAAAATCCACCTACCAGGATCTCTAATTAGCGTGTTATATCTCGTTTAAACACGCTGCACACGCAGACATATGAATGATGTGTTGCAGTGGTTTGCTCTTGCTTGATATTTACGTCACAGAAAAGAGTGGTAGTGGTATTTTCATCTACTGTAATTCTCCACAAGAAAACAAACTAGCTTCCGATATGTTCCCAAAATGTCAAACTATTCCTTTAACATAAAAAAAGCAATGCATAATCCAAACACAGATCACTGAGGGACGTTTTTTTTCTTTCTTCCAAACACACAATAGATGACTCAGCAGAAGTGCAAGCAATACGAGAACAATAAACTTGACTTTTTAATCAGTTCTGAAACTGGAAAAGGTTTGTTTACATTTGCAATAAAACACAGCTGCACTTTCGATTCACTATGAGTTGAAAGTTGCTGAAATGTCTCATACAAAAAAATATGAAATATATGTGAGTATATTTGTCAAGACTTGAGGCTTGATAAATGGGACCTGAAACTGATCTGAGAGCAGAGTCTAATTTGGCAGGCTAGTAGAAAAATGCACTTTGAGTTTGACTATTAGACTTCAGACTTGTAAACTGAGTATTCACAATGCTGATCACACACACACACACACACACACACACACAAACACACACACACAGCCTCAAGAGTGTTTCTTTTCCTTTCAAAATAAGATATCCGCCAGTGAAAGAAATGATTCGTACCCAATAAATAAATAAATAAACTAAAACAAACCGTCAACAATGTTATTTGTAATGATACCTTTTGTTATTCCTCTTATATTTTAGGTCATTGAACACATCTTAGACATGATAGTCTTGAATTGCTTTTAAAGCAATAAGCAACAACCCGCTTGACAGCAAAAGTTATTTTGCTGTGACACATTTTGAAGTATCAACACACATAAATAATTAAACAACCCAATTTGTAAAGGGAGTTGCTGTATTGCTAGTTGTTATTAGATTAGATTAGATTAACTTTATTTATCCCACAACTGGGAAATTCACACATATATTGCTGTAGATACACAAAGTCAAGTGACTATGACTTGTCAAATGCCACCAGCCCCAACAAATGGGAAGTGAGACCTCTTAAGTTCCTGCCTTCCTCTTTTTATATAAAGTGGCAGTTCATTTAGTAAGGGTCTTTGCTGAGTTGTTTTCCCCAGATATTCTCTTTTACAGATGTTGTACAAACAACACAAAAAGGAGTCGACCTGATTCTTTATCTCTGCTGTTCCAGCCAGAGGGAGTAGCCGTCTTGACCTGGCCCTAACTGGTGAGTGTGCTGATCCGACAAGGAAATATTTTCTGTTATCTCACTGGAACTGTTGTTGTATGTAACATACAGGGGGCAGTGCACTGTCAAAAATCAATATCACTTATCTCCTTAAATCAACTGTAAAAAGAACATTGAGAATCCCGTCAAGTTCAGTTTCCCACAGTCTTGTTTCAAGATTGACAATATATGTTGGGGAACTAGTAACGTGTACTTAGTATTTTTTTTCATCATTGTATCAAGGTTTTTCTATTTTATTACTACAAATTCAATTAATGACTGATTTTCAGCCGATAAAAAGACACCAACGTAATGTTGTTGATGGTAAATTCAAACAGTTTCCGACTGAGGGCAGTGAAGTTTCAGAGCGGTTTTTAACATAGCATTCAGTACAGCTGTAGTATGAACTCTATCACATCTAGTCTGGCAACATGTGTAGTTAGTTTTTCTTCAACTTCAATATTTAAGTTACTTAAGATGCTGGTCTGTCTTGAACACTTCCAGTTAATCTCATTTGCATTAATTTGTGCTCTGCCTACAGATTAACAAATGCTTAATTTACTTTTTCCTCACTGGAAATTAGGTTAAACTCAAGTGTAGGTAAATATGAATCAGGGTGTTGGGAAATATTTTGAACATTCATGTAAAAAAAATAATAAATCAAAACCCGTGGACAGACTGATGTATGGTCATTTTGCATCTCTTTGTGGTCGTCTTGTATAATCAGTGTAGCTGCAGCTGCACACAAACAGAAATGTGAGCGCTGCTGTTGCAGGAGCACAAGTTTCATTTGTGCATGTTGGTTTACAAAAAGTGAAATGTGCTGTGGCATGAGGTACGTGCATAACGTGATACTATGCATTTCACACCTTTTCACCCACTGATGTTTCACAGAATCAACTCCGGAAAAAAATGTTCAATGAAAATGAGAGTTTAATTAACTTTGTTAAATACATAACAGCTTATGATGGTCAGTCTGCAACAGAAACCTGTTTATTTATATATATCTTTTACCACACTGTGAAGGGTAACTGTTCATTTTGCAATCTAACTTGAAATTTCAGATTACAACTTTTAGCTCAGAGGTGTGCATTGTTGCCTGCTATTGTGTGTGTGTGTGTGTGTGTGTGTGTGTGTGTGTGTGTGTGTGTGTGTTTTTTTTTACGTTCCCACTAGGGGGAGCCAAAGTAAAAACAAAAAAATCTCACACTACAGGTTAGATTAAATCAGATATTGTACAATTCACTTCCTTTATTTTTCAATACTAGTTTTAAGACATAAAGATACATGGAAAAGTAACTTCATGCAGTAGAAAAACATCATTTGTTGAACAAAGTATAGTCCTAAAATTTGCACCTGTGCTTTAATTACTGACAAATCACTGCATTTAAAGTATGTTAAAGCCCCCTGTTTCTAAAAGGATTGAACTGTTGTGAGTTCCTCATCTTTGTAAAGTCCAACATAAAAGTAGTTTAAGATTCACTCGGCTTGTATGTTTTGAGTACTAAGCCTTTTCCAGCAATAGAGGACCTGCTTAGACCATCTGTTTTAAGACTCTTTAAGTTTTGACTATACCCTGCTTGATCCTCATATTAGATTAAGCTGAAATTTAGGGAGTGGACTTGGTCTCCCATTTCTTATGCTGTGTAGCTGTGGTAAGAGGAGGGGAGATTATAGTTACCAACCATGCGTTTTCTTTAAGACGGTGTGATTAATTCAGAGTTCCTATTATGCTTGAAACTAAAGCACTTCATGTAAAGTAACAGAACAGGCCAACAACAAAAAAAAGAGCCAACACTAAAGGGGTTTTCATCTTGTTTCAAACTTCATGAAATGTAGATAACACACTCGACTTTCACACTCCCGTCTGAGAAACCACAGAAACCACGTTTTTTTTTTTTTACTCAGACTTTCACACTAAGACAAACTTTCCTATACGTCATTTTAGATCCTGACTAAAAGTCTTGAAACAAACCCTATCAGTACACGCTGAGAAATGGAAAGAGTTCTCCACAGGACAACGCTAGACGGGTAGGTTCTCATATGAATTAACCTGATGTTGATCAAACTTCTGTGAACGGGTCCGTGGTGGTAAATATTGCCACAGCAGACATGACAACGATGATTTAGAGGATGATAAAGTCGAGTTTGGTTTGTTCATGATGCGACAGATTAGATAGCTGTAGACGTGTGTGTCCTACAGCAACACTGATGACCACTATGACATCGAAGAAACATGTGTTGACGACATACTTCTGATTAAAATTATTACGTTTGGGTTTCGAGGTAAACTTACAGGCTTATTGAGAAGCTGTCACTACACGTCACGTCTTCAAGTCTTCCTCTAAAACAAGACAGTTATGAAACACTTTGGGTGTTTTGGACAGGTAATAAAAGTCCTTGTATGGTAAACTAACCCAAAATGGCAATGCGCTCATAAAGACTGTACAGTCATACATGCTCAGTCAGGTTTTCATTCAAACAGATATCAATGTTAACAAGAAGGAGACAGAGAAATGTGTGGAAAAAGTGTTTGAAAATGATGTGGTTTGTGGGGGAGGTTTAGAAAAGGTTGGGTTGACTGAAAGAGACAGAGGGAGAGAGATAGAGAGAGAAGCACAGGGCGAAAAAATGGGAAGTAGATAACACTTAATGGGGTTATAAAAGATCATAAGCTATCAACATTTTAACATGTTTTTTTTTTTTTTTTTGCTAAATAAAGTCTACAGCCAAACTAGCAGCTCCATACATGGTAGCGCTACATTTTCTCTAAATCTACATCCAGTACATGTTGACTAAACCAGTGGTTCTCAAAGTGGACCAGGGGACCTTGAAGAGGTAACCTGGGGTCCCCAGCAAAAATGGGAATAATTTGTTTTCACTAAAATTCTGTCCATGTCATCCAATGACAGAATGTATGACTGTGGCTGTATGTTTTGGTCATGGGTTTCAAACACTTTCTGTAATGAAACATCAAAAAGCTAAAATTGACGTGTTATTACCAAAACCAACAACATTTCTTGCCCTTTTACTTAAATGCAACCTTAGCTAACTCGATTGGTGACAAACAAGTGGGTGTTCACACCAAAAACAGCCCTGCACTTTCACGACGCAGGCGGCTGCGTTGGTAGTGATGTGTTGCTTCAGGTATCGGTGAGATATAAAATGTAATCCAGGAAGTCCAGTAGGAGTAGCAGACCCATGACACTAATCAGAAGCCAAAACACTGCACAGTGGGTTATAATACTCTGAGACAGGATTTGACAAATCTGTTGTTATCTGATTTTACAGGAACAACTTTGATGTGGTGCTGATCACAAGATAAACTCAGGGTTCACCTTACAAACGAATGATGATGTACCACGTCTACATAGTGTATGTAAATGCTTGCAGGACAGCTGCGGCTTTGGAGATCTTTGCACCTATATCATCAAGATAAATGTGTGTGAGAGAGCGTGAGATAGGAGGATGATAGTAGACAGGGCTTTTTTTTTTTTATTAGAAACAACAGTAGCTTTCTGGGAAGAGTACGGGGTTCGGAAGTGGTTTGTGTGTGCTTGTTTAGTTTGCGTGGTTTGCTTGTATCTCTATGAAAAAGAGAGAAGATGGGGAGGAAAGAGAGGAAAGAGAGTGGCAGACAACAGTGTCAGCTTTTTCATTTTGTCGTTGGACCTGGTTAGGGGAAGCCCACATGTCAGAGGAAGACAGACAAATCTAAACTGAACCAAAACGCACCTTGGTGATAAGAGCTCTTGTTTGGCCACAAGGTGACCTATTGCTTTCTCTCTCAGTCCTTTTCCTATCAGCCTTGACACCCAGAACTATACAATAGGATGGACTTGATGTTAGAGTTAAACTTTCTGTTACAGAAACTACAAAGAACTACTGTTATTGATACTGGACTTAAGTATTTTGACCCTTATAAGCAGCATTTACAATAGAGAAAGGCCTGAATCTAATACATACTGTGACTTTAAGAGGATCTATTCAATTCATCTTCCCTTTTTTTACCTTTTTAACAACTTTTTTAACACTTACCCACAGCAAAGATAAAATTGGACTTGTTAAATATGTCAACTTCCTGACTACTGACACATTTACTTGCTTCATATAAAGTTTACAACTGGGAAGGTACACAAGTTAATGATTATAACGAGGTCATGTTTCAATCTGATTAATGTCTTTTTGAGAACAGGAAGTGTCGTTAGCAGGAAGTGCACACGTCCAAATAATGGAACATTTCAGTTCTCAGAAAAACACACTCTGACCTTTATTAAACTGATAAACAGGTGACCAGGGGATTCAGAAAAACCTCGCCTGTGCATGGAAATATATACATAACACATACAAAAAAAAAACATAAATTTTGTATGCAGGTTTTAAAAAAAGAAATGTTTGCTTTAATAGAAATGTATTCTATTAAATGCTTGAGGATTTATTGTTTTTCCCTATTGAGAAGTTTCTAGTCATAGAAACAGCTGCACAACAAAAAAAAGGCCATAAATGTCCCGTTTTTTCTTGGTCGAAGGCAAATAAAAGAGGAAACTGCTCTGATGTGTTAACATACTTGACCACAAGACTCCACTTGAATGATGATTCATTTTCCTAGAAGTTACCTTCAGAGTACGACCATTATCTTCTATATATTTGATTCATGGGGGTGGCTGTTTACCATTTCCTCTGAGAGGAAAAACTTTATTTATCAGATGCTCTCTTACAGGACATCAAGTGGAACGAAACCAGAGCTTTGAGGCAGATCCTGAACAGCTTCACCAACAGGTAAGACGCTAAAGCGAGGTCCTTGTTGACTTCATATTTCATGTTTCTTAGATTAACGGTAGAGTGCTGATTAAGCCTATCAGCGCCAGGTATATCTCTCTGTATTCAGCAGTATATCAGAGTTTTAAATCCATCTGTGGCAACAGCTGTAACAGTGAGTTTTGAGTCAACCGGCAAGTTTGTTAAAGCTAAAGAGTGTGTTCTGTCGTCTATATGTATATTGTAAACATAACTGGAGGCTCATTTAAGCAACCACAGACAGCTGCATTATTCTTGGACTTTTACAGTGGTATGTGTCCCCCGGCAACACTGTACAGCACCTTCAGCATGTTGTACTGTGTTACATGGGGGACACAGTAGAGGCGAAACAACATGCAGCTGTCTGTTGGGTGCAAAAAAACCTAGGTAGCGTCCACGAAACGTTTCTGATGCGCCAGATAAAAAAGAAACTGCTTTGCTTTCAGAGGAAGGGAGGGGGTGAAAGTAGTCTTTATCTGAGGCTGTCTACAACCTCAACAGCCTCAGGAAACCTGTGTGTAGCCTGAGAGGCAAAACCCAGGGCAAGAGTTTGTCATCCCTTTGCAACTTGTCAACAGCTGCATCTTTCCATCTGCACAGGATGAGAGGGAGGAAAAAGCAGCGAGGGGGGAAGCAATGAGTTACACCTTGAAGCAGTCAACCGGCTTTGGAAACCAACCATCCTGATAATTTCATTTCTCCCAGAAAACAAAAGACTGATGACACGATAAATGGAGAGAAACAAGAAAAGCCTTCTGCTGTTTCTACTTCTAGCTCTGCTTCATGTCTGCGCTGTCAGAATGGACGTTGCAGACTGTCCGAGCCACCCAGAGAAAAGTTTGTGATTTTTTTGATAACCTGCTTTATATACAGTGGATCTGGAAAGTATTCACACCCCTTCACTTTCCCCACATTTTGTTATGTTACAGCCTTATTCCAAAATGGGTTAAATTCCTTTTTTTCCCTCATCAATCTACACACAATACCCCATAATGACAAAGTGAAAAAGGTTTTTTAGAAATTCTTGCAAATTTGTTAGAAATAAAAACTGAAATATCGCATGTACACACTGTAAATATTCATTCCCTTTGCTATGACACGCAAAAGTGACTTGATTGGAGTCGACCTGTAGTAAATTCAATTGATTGGACATGATTTAGAAAGGCACACACCTGTCTAAGGGTGGTAGGCTGTAACATAACAAAATGTGGGGAAAGTGAAGGGGTGTGAATACTTTCCGGATTCACTGTAATATAATTGGTTTCAACATCTTCTGTTACACAAAACAACAATGAAAAAGTTCACACACTGTCGCAGCTCTAACTTGGCATTTCACCTCTGTCTTATTATTTCTCACAGATCTCACCTGCTACAATGACTACAATAGTAGCATCACTTGTGTGTGGAACAGTGCATACGACCACACGGATGCTGTGTGCACACTACACGCTAAAAGGAATATTTCAATCAAGTAAGGACAGCAGTCAGTAAAAGAAAAACTAGTGCTTACAACTTACAGCAGATGCAAATATACTGTATGTGCACAAGTAACGCTGAGTGTAGTAAAATGAAATGAACATGACTTTTTTCTTTTTTTTTCTTCAGGACACTTGAATATTACACTTCCTGTAACCTAGAGCCTGTTGACATCTCCAGACCAGCGCTAAAGAAGTGCTCCCTGGACTTCAATAGAAGAGCCACTGTGAGTCTGAAGAGCTCTGTACAAAACAAACACTAAAACTGCTACTAGACCCTGTTCAGAAAAACCTAATATCAGGATTCATCAAATTAGAGTGATATTCAAGTACTATCAGTTGATCTTTAAGTTTTTATATATATTTATAAACTATATGCACACACACACACTCACACACAGACACACATATATATATATATTTATACCAATCAGCTGCCACATCATTAAACCAGTTACCTGTTCTAATCTTTACTTCCATATTGTGTCATGAATGTTTTCTAATTGCAATTTTCTTTTCTCAATAATTTCTCAGTTTTCCGAGGACAATGTATATTCCATTAATCTGACCTGTAAACCTGCCAAGCAAATTTTGACAATTTCTTACATACCGGTTTGCCACGGTGAGTATACTGAATGATATATTGACCTTTTGTGGCTTGTCAGCTATGTGTGGTGACCTAAAGCAAACTATGTTTGTGTGATCCTGCAGTAAAGCTGAATCATCCAGGAAAACCAGATATCAACTCCACCACCATTTCTTGGGTTATAACCCGTGGAAAAATAAAATCTTTTATCTCCGAACTGCAGTGGAAAGAAGGGGATCAGTCATGGAATGTGTGTATACATTTTGTGTCCGTCTTAATACATAAATACATGAAATGAGTGTGTGTTGTGTATGTTAAATGACTTATACACATAATCTGTGTCTTGTGTGAATCAGCCTGTTAAAGATCAACATTTGTGTCTCCTTTGTCAGGATCCCTCTGTGCAGAAAAAATACAAAGAATGCAATTTGAAGTGCGAGACAGAGCTGGACCCCGACCTGCTTATAAAAGGAGAGAGGTACGAGGCACGCGTTCGAGTGAAGGCTGATGTAAACTGGGTCAAGTCAACCTGGAGTGACTGGAGCCCCACTGCATCATGGGTGTCACCTGAAGGTAGACCAAAACCACCACCACTATCAGGTAAATGTTGTTAAATATGAACAAAATTAATTGGTTTAGTTTAACAAACGTAATCAGTGAAAAGCAACATTTTACCAATACCATACGCTTTTACATCTGGAGATTTGTTCATGGCTCTGTTTTAAATTCCTGAGAAGGAAACCAGTTGGATGAACAATACATGTTCAAACAGGAACAGATGTTTATCTTATATCACATGGAAAATAAGCTTATTTGCATTTTGAATGAATAAAACCCACATTTGTCATTTACAGTGGTATAAATACAGAATGTTTACCTCTTAGCTAATCTGGGTGACGTGCTCTGTCCTGTGTTTGTCAGGTGTTGCCGCGAAGATATGGGGCATGATCATCGCAGGCGCAGGGTTTGCCTTCTTTCTGGCTGTCATACTCTTGAGGAATGACAAAGGCACCTGGTGAGAAGACAAGAGATATTTGTGTCACTTTTGTCGTCAGATCTGGTCTGTTGTGTTCCACAAAAACATGTTTTCAAAGATTATGTCATTCTGTCTTTTAGGGTTTACAAGAAGATCAAAGGTTCGCCCCTTCCAGACCCAGGAAAATCCTCCCTGAAGGATATGGATTTCCAGGTGAGCCTATGAAATCTTTTTCTTGTTGTTCATCACTTGATTCAAAAAGATAGACTTGATTATTGCTTTTTGTAAAAATGCGTTAGAGCAAAATTACAACGTATTAAAGCTGCATTAGTCAATATTGTTGGTCATCTTCAAAACATTAGAACAAGATGTAAGCACGCCGTTGACATTTTAAATGTGGTATTATTGTGGTGAACATGTTGCCAGAAAACTGCTTATTTATACATTAAGCAAAGAGCATCAGTAGCACAGTGTAGCTGTGGTGGGAAAGTGACAAGTCTGTCTACAGTGTTTGTGAGCTCCGACAGACGTCACTGTATGGAAAAGGGGCGAAAACTAGCGTGTTCAACTGAGGGTCATGTAGACATCACGGCTGATCGGAGCCGCAGCCGATAAATCCCAGCGACTATTGCGGAGTCATTTGACCTGGGACTGAATGCCGATTGTACCCGTTCACATTGACTACAAAAGCCAGATGTTAGGGAGACTTTTTTTCCAGTGTAAAAGGGGCTTCTGCCTTTCTAATCTTTCCAATTCCTGCTCTTCCTCTCCCACCTTTTATCTTTTCCCCTCCAGAATTGGTTGAGCCCCCACTCGACCAGCGAACTCTTTTTCTCCTTGAAACCGGAGGATATCATCTCTGTAGAGGTAACCTCCACTGCGGATGCTGTCACACGTTGCAAGAAAGAGGCGGCACTGCTGGAGAAGATGAAAAGCGAGAATGGCTATGAGTCGACCAGTTCCAGCTTCTCCAACCCCAGTTACTCCCAGCCTCTGGTCTCCTCGTCCACCACAGGGAATGTGGAGCCCTGTGCCGCTGATACACCTAATGGGTCTGTTGGTAGTCAGGGTAATGGTAAAACTGCAGAAGAGGTTAGGGAGGAAGAAAGAAAGAAAAAAATGGAGATCCAGCAGTTGCTTTCCAAAGGCAACAACAACAGTGAGCCAGTGCAGGTCATTTCAGACTATGAGAAACCCCTGGTCGAGCACCAGAGCAGAGGCGAAGAGGTTAGTCAAGAGAGTCTGGAAGCAGATAGCATTGGTGCAACTGACAGCCATGATGAGGGGTCAGAGGACAAAAAGCAGGAGAGAGAGGGAGGGGATGGAAAAGTAGATTTCAAGATGCTGTTTGGAGGCAGTGGAAGCCTTTTTGGCAAAGGGTCCATTCAGGTTTGTTCTGATTATGAGCAAGTCCAGAGGATGCCTCCTTGCAGCCCTGAGCTGCCGAGCATGGATTCAGGGGTTTGTAGTGGGAGCGAAGAGCAGGTGAGTCATGAGGAGAGCCTGGAGGACTTTGATAAGTCCATTGAATCCACAAGCTTCCAGTTTCCTCTGACTCTTCCCTGTACTTTACCATGCGCCTTGTCTTCTTTCCCACAACTACCTTTGAAGTTCTCTGGAACAGATATGAGTCCACCTCTACAACCTTCAAGTCCAAGTCACAAACTGGAGGGGATCGCTCTGATGACAATGTCCAGGTCAATGGAACCTTCTGGTGATGGATATATGCCAGCGAGACAGGAAGAGAGTTAAAAAAAAAAAAAGACAGAAATCTTTGCAGTATGTAGTAAACGGTCAATGTCGTAGAATATAATATGAAGCACACGCAGCATTGTTGATCAGCTTGCAGTATTCTTATTCTCTTTTACTGGTGCACTGGTATCCACTGGCCGACTTAGTGCAGTCTGCAGTCAACAGAATTGTTTTATTCTCTCCTGTGGTCATGGCTCATGTGTGTGTTCAACAAGACATATGAACAATACGGTGATTCAATCATTCATGATTGCACCACTAAAGGTCAAAAAATCCAAAGGAGAACTTCAGTGTCATGATGTATCATATTTAATTTATATATATATATTTATACATTTTATTCATTTATATATGTATGGCAGCTATATTAAAATGCACTGACTGTGAAGATGAATAAGTAAATTGTTTCTTATCTCTTTATTTTTTCTTAAGAAACACTTGCTCTTGCACTAGTATTTATACTTACACCAACGCCTCGTACTGCACTGAAGCTTTAGTGATGTCCCTCACTTGTAAGTTGCTTTGGATAATGAGCAAATATAAATGTAAATACAAATATTAATAAAGGGCAGAAAGTTTTTGTGGATGCCCCATTGATGGGCATTGTTTTCACTGTACACTGATGACACACAATGATGTAATGTAAATGCTGAAAAAGCCAACTTTATTCAACATATTCATTATTCGACATAATCCTGATAATATTGTCTGAGGCTGAATTTAACAGAAATGGAACTAAACTATTTACCTGCTTACAACCCTGGTTTTGAAAAGAAAAAGTGAAAAGGTCCGAGGCGTGGTACACCCTGGACACGTCAGTCTATCACCGGGCTGATATATAGAGACAAACAACAATTCACACTCACATTCACAGCTATGGGCAATTCAGAGTCATCTGCATGTCTTTGGACTGTGGGAGGAAGCTGGAGTACCCAGAGCGAACCCACGGAGAACATGCAATTTCCACACACAGGGGGCCGGCCAACAGGCTCGGACCCAGAACCTTCTTGCTGTGAGGCGACAGTCTTAATAAAGTGCAATAAAACTGAGCCGCACACTACTTCAATAATGTTTGATAGATACTTTATTAATCCCGCGGGGAAATTCAGATATCCAGTAGATTACACCACATATATAAAACCCACTAACACATACAATAGAAAAAAAATAAGAAGGTACGGAACAGAGTAAAATAGGCATAAATGATCAAATACTACTACTGTAAGTGTTACCATTCATAGAGGTAGTGCAAAATGTCTTTGTAAATGTGAAGCTCATAGAAATAGTGCTGTCTCTGTGAAGCACATGTGCATGGATGGATATAAAACAGTGCAAAGGTGAGCACTGTTTGTGAATTCTACTTTTGGATGTATTTCCTTCTGAACCCTGATGCTGTGCAGGACTACGAGTAGACTGACCCACTGCAGACTTGATCCTCTTGTCTTTGACAATGGCTTTGTTTTTGCCGGGACCCAGGCGACCCTGCAGCCGACTGACCTGCTTGGTGAGTCCGTGTTGCTTGGTGCTCACCAGCTCCATCACAGTGGCTGAGCTGGGGGTCTGCTGCTGCTTCTTCTTCTTCACTTTACTGACATCTGGCAGGGAGAACAGTACATAGCAAAATTCAAACTAATTCAAACAAGGAAATATATTTGTAGTGCCGATTTGTCTTCAAACTAATTTAATTACAACATAAAAATCAAAAGGTCACTGATGCACCATGAGGATGTGGTTTACACAGGCAAAAGAATCCATTGTCCAAATAAGGCCATTGCATTTTTCTTTTAATTTATTTATCCAAACAAGCAAGCAAACAGAATAGCAAAGGGACCATGTTTCTTGCTGCCTCTGCTACTTTGATAAAAAAAAAAAAAAAAAGGCCAACCCAGGTGCATGCTGGTCCTAAACCTGTCTGTCTACCTAAATAACCCCAAGTACCCATAGTGTTACCCAAATGAACAAAATACTAATTACGCTAAACAAGCAAATAATATATTTAGCTAATACTTAACAAAAGAGATTATTACCAAGAAATAACAACAAAATAATTGAAGTGATCACAAATGAATAAATATTAGAAAAATCAACAAACTAGTAAATAGCCCCTAGAATATTTCTCTATGGGTGCCAATGCTCTAAAACATGTAATGAACAATGTAATTTAGATAATAAATTAATCATTACTGTAATTTGAATCAAAGTTAGTGTATCATAAAATTGTCAGATAGATTTTGCTCTGTTTCTTAAGAATAAAGTAATAAATACTCGATTAACTTGTTAATTACAAAATGAATTAACTTAAGTTAAATTAAGGTAATTATAAAACTTAATTACTTGACGATGTGAATCCGTTGAAATTTCCTCTCAAGGCAAAATGAGCAACAGGTCACCAGTTTCCTATTTTAAGAGCGCAGCAGCGAGGAAGTGCCATGGTCCAGTCTCAATGTCCCCCCTCACGGACTCACGGACTTTGAGGCGAGTTCCCACTGTAAAACCATCAACGGCATGAGGGATCTCTAGCGGACCATTTGGACCCTTTATGCACACTTTCCGTATATCCGCATTTCTGCTGATTTTCCCTGAGGGAATTATTCAAAGTTCATAACGCTGTGAGGGGTTTCCGTGGTTACCATGGGACGCCCGGAAGCGTAAAAAAGGGGTAAACAACCGCCATTAACCGCTGTCTTCAAAGTAACGTGACATGTAAAACAGTCCCATTTCTCTGCAGACCATTTTGAGCCTCTAACACTTAGCAGTTGATGTCAATTAAGTCTGAGGGCTGAAGGTTTAGGCCCTAGGAGGGAAATTAGGAACAACACGCAGAATCACTAACATTGGTCGGAGGGCACTTATGTCCAGTGCTAATGTTGTTTAGCTAGCGAGCTAAGCGGCTAAACTGACCTTTAAAATCATGGCTAAGCAGCTCCGGTCCTCTCCTAACCAACGACACTGGCCTTTCGATTTAATAATAAGAACTTTTGTTTAATTATCTACAAGCTACATCAATCAGAAGTTGCCATTACAGCTGAACAGTAACATGAGAGTCCATCAACATCCGGTGAGCGCCTCGTGTGTGCACCGATTGAAAGCAGCCGGCTGGGCAACAGTCGAAGATAAGTTCCTACCTTGAATGTCTGCCAGTGACGCCCTGTGGTAAAGACCTGAATCCATAGACTGTTTATAAAAATGGACGCATATATAAACATATATACTGTCAAAGCAACTGTGTTGTATGTATCAAATGTTTCAATATCGGTCAAGTTAAGCTCAATGTCTTTGTTTTAACTTAAGTGTCAAAACTGTAAGGTAGTTTGCAATGTGGAGGGGAAGCACAGGATGCTCAGCCTGACTGTTGCCAAGGTGATCCTGAGGATCTCCTGGGAGGAGTGGAGGCGCCACTGTTGGAGGAGGAAACAGGAGACGGCCCTCCTCGTCCAGGATCTCCATGTCACCCCGGAAGTTCCTTTGCTGGATTCTTTCTGCATCCAGGACATATGGAGTACACAGAGGTGCCACCTCAGCTGCATTCAGGACCCACCACGTGTGCAGCTGTACACAGAGACTGGTAGACTGACAAAGGGCGGGAGTCAGCCTTCTGGTTTCCACCTTAACCAGTTCATCCCAGGTACATGCGTGTGTCCCGTAGCTTGTGGTTAAGTATATTGTGTATTATCATTTCATGCAAACATAAAATTAATTTTTGATCCATTTTGACCTTTGTCCTCAAGCTCCAGTGCCAAGTACTTCCAAGCTCCTGGCAACACCTGCCAGACAGAGCAGGAGGAATAGCGAGTTGTCTTCCCTACCAGATACCAGGAGAGGCAGCCCAGGTGACAGTTCAAGGCAGCGACGGGGAACAACACCTCCTGTCCTGGGAAGGAGAGTCTCCAGAGGTGAGATTCACTTCAAATATCACTGTTTCCTCTAATGAATATCAGATCTGTATTAACACACTGCTCTCTGATTATCTTTCAGTTGTCTTCTTGGACTGAACTTGGGCCCTGCAAACTTGGCCAGTGTTAGCCGCCTGGTGGAGGCCATTTGCAACCAGCTCTGCCGTCCTCATCCGGTGGCCATGTGGTCCAGAGGGACCATGAGGACTCGGTGGTCATTCATTCACATCCAGCTCTTTGAATTAAATTGAGGACTCAGTGGTAAGAGTTTGTCATAAAGCTGTTGGTGTGTTGTAATCTGTTCTGTAATTTATCTTTTAATGAAAGCTAAAAATCCTAAAACAGTCTGTGTTTGTCTGTGTGTTCCAGGTGCTGGCCAGACTCTCCCTTCAGCAAAGGGTCTATCATTGGTACAGGTGGGACAAGGACAGCTCTTAAACTTCAATGTCCCGGAGGAGCAGCCTGGACCCTCATCCAGTGCTGTTGGTCCTCCCCTCGCTCATACGCCACCCCCCACTTCTGTTCAACCACCTCCTCTGCCTGGACTACGTGTACCCAGCACCAGAGCTTACAGGAAGAGGAAGGTGGCCCGAAGTTGCTGTGGCAGAGCAGGGGCCATTTACCCCATCTGCCTCATGATGAATATAACAGGTCACTTTGATGAATTATTGTTTTCATTGTCATTAAAATTGGTAAGTACATAAGACAAATTAGAAAAGCACAAACTCTAGTATCTATCTCTAGATCCTGTATTGTCACTGAAGGACAGCCACATTGAAACATTTCTATCATTTTTGTTGTTGATTCAAACAAACATAGAAGATCGAGAGCAGCTAAACAGCCAATTAAGGAAACAGGTAATCAGCAACAGAGAAACACTCTTCACATTTGGTTTTTTTTTTTAAACCAAAACTACACCCACTTTCGCACCTAGTCATTTTGCTGAGATATGTTTCTGAAGTATCAACATGCATTTCAACACGTAAAAACAACTTGATTCCTTTGAAAGTGAAAGATAGTTGCTGTATTATTTACTTTTGCTGCTCGAAACATAGACACACAAAGTCAAGTGACTATTTTACCACCAGCTGTTTGACGTATCTTAAAGTAAAAGGGAAGTGACACTGCTGAAATTCCTGCCTTCCTCTTTTTAATAAAGCAGCCATTTATTTAGTAAAGGTCTTTACTGTGTAGTTTTGACAAGTTAACTTGGTTTTTTTTTTTGGTTTTTTTTCTCTCTGCTGTTCCAGTCAGAAGGAATAACTGTCTTGACCTGGCCTAGCTGGTTAGTGTTCTTACCCGACACGTAAATTATTTCTGTTATCTGACTGTGAACATAAAGTGCACTGGAGCAGTTGGAGGTAGCATACGGGGGCAGTGCACTGTCAGTTTTGTTATTTAGTCTCAAATTTTTATTTATATATTTTTTTTAATTAACTGTAAAAAGAACATTGAGAATAACTTAATTTATACGCATTTTATTTTTCCTTGTTGTATTAAGGTATTTCTATTCTATCACTACAAATTCAATTAATGACTGATTTTCAGCTGATAAAAAGGCACCAATGTAATGTTGTTGATGGTAAATTCAAACATTTTCCACTTGAGGGCAGTGAAGTTTCAGAGCGGTTTTTCTAACCATAGCATACAGTACAACTGTAGTATGAACTCTATGACATCTAGTCTGACAACATGTGTAGTTAGTTTCTCTTCAACTTCAATATTTAAGTTACTTAAGATGCTGGTCTGTCTTGAACACTGCCAGTTAATCTCATTTATATTGCCCTGCCTACGGAATAACAAATGCTTTATTTACTTTTTACTGTCTGGAAATTAGGTCAAACTACAACATATCGTATATAAATACAAATCAGGGTGTTGAGAAATATTTCGAACATTCATGTACGAAAAGACCAATGGACTGACTGACTTGTGGTCACTTCTTTAAGTTAATTTTCTTGTCTCTTTATAATCATTTCGCATTTTTGGTCATTTTATGTCTTTTATTTGAGCACTATGACTTTCAAAAAAGAAATAAAGTCACTTCATACAGAGGCTCTGGGTGCAGTAGACCCATTCAGTAAATCAATCCATGCTGCAGCTGCACACAATGTGAGCACTACTGTTGCTGGAGCAGAAGTTCCATTTGCATATGTTGGTGTACAAAAAGTTAAATGTGTTGTGGCATGAGGTACATATATAATGTGATACTACGCAGTTCACACATTTTTTAACCACAGAATCAACTCTGGAAAACAAATTATCAGTGAACACGAGCATGCATAACAGCAACATGGTTAATTTTGGCTCAGCAGTGTGCATTGCTGTCTGTCATTTATACTGCCACTAGGAGGCAGCAAATTTAAAAATCTGATACTACATGTAGGATCTTAGATTAAACCAGAAGTTAGACCAATTTTCTATTAACAATCGCTTTAACTTTTAATAGGCTAACTTAATGCAGTACAACAAGATAGTCTGTTGAAAGTGCAACCTGAGGGCTAATCATTGCATTGAAGGTATGTTAACGTAACCCGTTTCTAAAAGGAAGGGCTTGGATTCTTTCAAGTCTACCTTAAGACAACATTCACATACCCATATGTATGGTGAAAGATTTATTAGCCATTGTAATAATTTCTCCTGTCCACATTGGCTGCGAAGTGATCCCTTCCTATAGCACAACTCCACTGTAAGTGACGGCGGACACAATCCACAGGACTCATTCTGTGCAACAATTAATTCTAAAGTTCAGCCTAAGTCAGTACGATGTTTCAATAGTCTGCCTTAGACAAAACAAGTTGGTCTTCCAAAGGTCTTTTTAGTACATAATTCTCTCCCTGCCTTTCCCTGTGTGTGCGTCTTTGCTTCCTGCTGGTTTGTGTCCAACTGTTATGAGTTCATCATCTTTGTAAAGTCCAACATAACTTCTTTATATACAAAGTTTATGATTTACTCTGCTTGTAATTTTAGCATGAAACACTGTGGACTGGATTTGATGTCCCATTTCTCACATTGTATAGTTGTGATGGGAGGAGAAAGGATTAGTTGGTTGTCTGGCAACTTCTCATGAATAAAAAAAAAAAAAACTCCAGGCCAAGAAATAGTTCCTCATGACACATGGCCCCTGTCAAACAAACAAGATATAATGTGTTTATTGGTGAGCTTCCTTTAAATTACACTTTTAAATTCCTTTTAAAATAGACTTAACCTTTAAGCTATCCTGTAAGTTTGAAAACTAAGGGGAAATGGATGCATGAAATCAAGGATCAATCCATTTTCTGCTGCTAATGCAGGGTTGGGTCCTGGTGGCAGGTCTGGTCAAGTAATCGAGACATCCTTCTCCTGAGCAATGTTTCCAGTTCCTCCTGGGGGCGTTCCCAGGGCTGATGAGATATATAATCAGTCCATTGTGTTCTGGGTCTATCCTGGGGCCACCTACCACTTGGACATGCCTGGAAGACCTCCAACGAAAGGCTTCGAGGAAGGATCCTGATCAGATGCCCGAACCACCTCAACTGGCTCTACTCCAAGATCCCTACATGGCAGAGGCAGAGGTTTGTGTTAGGGTGTTTTAAGAGTTATTTTTACGGGCATTTTAAGGACTAGTTTGGGAAAGCACACACTTCTGTTACTTCTCAACAAATGTGATTGTAACAATTTGAGAGGCAATGATTAACTCGGAGTGCCTGTAACTAAAGAGAATATGTAAATGTAGAGTAACAGGAACAGCAGGAAAAAGAGAACGGAAAGTAACAAACCGACACTAACAAGGGTTTTTTCATCCTGTTGATTCATACTTCTTGAAACACGGATAACATGACACCCAGATACTACCTTTAGGGGAACCACACAAACCACAGACCTTTTTTTTTCATGTAGAAAGCTTCCCTATACGTCACTTTAGATCATGACAGAAGCCATGAAACAAAAACCTTTCAGTACAATCTCAGGCTACAGACATGGAAACAACTTATCAATCATTTTTAACGTAAATGGACAGAACCAAAGAAACGGGAGCCAGGTAGGTTCTTATATGAATTAATTCTCGTCAAGAGCTATTTTCTAATGCAGGTCAAACTTTTTTTCCGGAATAATGAATCAATGAGTCTGTGGCGGGAAATGGTGCTACGGTGTGACACTGAAGATTTAGAGGATGATAATGTCGAGTTCGGTTTCTTCATGATGTATTTTTGAAGACAGATTACACATGTGTGCGTGTCTTACAATGAAACTGATAATGATGACATCAGTGATGGTGGTGAGGACACAGCCATAGTTTTTTTCTGAGTAGAATGATTACATCGAAGTTACGAAGTAAACTTAAAAGCTTTTTCTGAAGCTGTCACTGTACGTCACATCATCAAGTCTTCCATTGAAACAAGACATGAAATATTTTGGATGTTTGATTAAATTCCTGTTATTGTAAACGTACCCTAAACACAAGTATATCATTGTGAAAACAAACTTTTTAGACCTCTCATGATTGATATTAAACCCAGAAGATAACCTTGTATTTTATAATGTCAGCCAAATTTCAATAAGAAACATTTCACAGGGTGAGATATAGTCATACCATTTGAGAAGTTTCATTTCAGTAACCATTTAAAACCGTCTACTTTTGTGTTTTTGAACTACTGGCCCATGGAAAAGATAACAAACAGTTAACAAAGAGACGGAGAAATGTGGGCAACAAGCTGTTTGAAAATGAGAGATGTGGTTTGTGTGGGCAGTTATGAGAAGATGGAGGAAGTAAGAGGCTGAGAGAAGTCACACAGCAGAGGAGTGAGGAGAACAAAAGAGACTTCATGAGGCATTAAAAGGTCAAATGAAATGTTTTTTGCTAAATAAAAAAGAGTCTATACAGTAAAACTAGCAGCTCTGTGAGGCTGTGCTTTGAGCTGAATGCTAATGTCAGCATACTCACATGCTCACAATGGCACTTAAATGCAATGCACAAAATGAAATTTTGACCTGGTGGCAATAGAGGAAAAGTCATGGGTCAGTATGTTTCATTCTGTGGGGACCGTAAACGTTTTCACCAAATTTCAAGACAGTCCATCCAACAGTTTTCACTCCAAACATGTCAACTTACTGGTAGCGTTGGAGTAAAATAATGAGGCAATCACCACATTTATTGGGATACAACGTCTGATCCATAAACATCTGCACCAAAGTTTTGCAGCAGTCTACCTAGTACATGTTGACTAAACAATCTGACAAACCCACACGGTTTCTCTGATGATCAGCCCTGTCCCTGCTGTTGTTTCAGACTATGTTGCTTACTCCTACATGCTACGTGCTGCTGTTGCAGTAGATGTACATTTCTTAACAGACAACCCACACTGATTCAGTTATAGCGTTATAACTAAATGAGCAACAAAATTTCTTGCCCTTTGACTTTCACATACCTGCTTGAAACCTTAGCTAACTTGCTTGGTGATAGACAAGTGGGTGTTCACACCAAAAACCGCCCTGCACATTAACGATGCAGGTGGCTGCGTTGGTAGCAGCATGTTGCCTCAGGTATTTGTGAGATATAAAATATGATCGAGGAAGTCCAGTAGGAATAGCAGACTGATGAGACTTACCAGAAGCCAAAACACTGCACAGTGGGTTATAATACTCTGTGACAGGATTTTACAAATCTGTTGTTATTTGTTGTTACGGTAGAAACTTTGATGTAGCGGTCATGACAAGGTAAATTCAACATTCACCTTACAAGGTAAATTGCCAGGGATGTGTGTTGGCATGCATTACATTCGCAGCACCATATAACAAGACAGTCTACTGTGTTCATTAGTATCATACAGTGAGGATCTCGGCTTTATCACAAAGGACTAAGGTTGGGTTGTGTGGTCTAGATCTGGTGACCCAGTTAACAATCATGCCCAAATTCCCACGCTGAGGCTGTTCTGAACATTGCATCCTGCAGACTACATTTAACTCAAACATGATTGTGGGTTAGTTTTATTCTTATAAGCGTCATTAGGGACTGATTAAGATAGGAAGGTCAATAAACTCCAGCTGATTCTATGATTTCAACTAACATGAGTAGCTTTCAAAAAGAAAAGAGTTGAATGAATTGAAATGTTTGTATGACATGTAAAAACTACCACCCTCAGCAGCCAGTCTTACATAATGCATCAAGTAAATGCATCTAAAGGACTGACACTAGCCTGGCAATATGGCAGCTGTTAGAGGCTGTGACTTTAGAAATCTTTGCACCAGGACCACCAAGAAAAGCATAAGATAAGAGATAAGAGGACCATACTTACTGGATAGTAAATGTTTTTTTCCCTTCTTATTAGAAACAACAGTAGCTTTCTGGGAAGAGAAGGGGGTTAGGAAGTGGTTTGTGTGTGTGCTTATTGTGTGTGTGTTCATTTGTGTGGTTGTTTGCTTCTATCTCTATGAAAAGGAGAGAAGAAAGACAGAAAGAGAGAGGCCGAGAACAGTGTTAGCTTTTTCATTTCGCTGTTGGACTAGGTTTGGGGAAGTCCAAATGTCAGAAGAAAACAGATAAATATAAACTGAACCAAAATGCACCTTAGTGATAAGAGTTTACAAATAGAAAGAACCATCGAGCAGATAGTATCTGACAAACTGAGACAAGACATCTTAATTCTTTAGTTCTGCCAAGAACTAGCAGTGAGGTTTTTCCCACTATGAAGTTGCTAGTTACATGATGTGGTCAACTGAACTGAGTCACTCAAATTTCTAATGGTCACTTAAGAAATGCAGGAAAGGTAGGTGGTGGACTCCACAGAATGACTTTGAATGGTGTCATTAATCTCATGACATCAGACTTGATTTGACTATACAACAGCTACATATTCTCACCAAAGCAGAACAATTCTGACTATAGTCAGCATCATATTATGAGACTGAGCAAAAGCTTACTGACAAGTTGGTAAGTTATAGTCAACATGTCTCGGCAGATATCCGATTAGAATAGAGAGCTTGCAGCATTAGCATTTAGCCATCTGATTCAGAGCACAGAAACTGCCCCAAAACAGGAGGCTACCACTTTGAAATGACGTTAAAGGCGAAATTGAGCAATTTAGAATTGCACCACCATTAAGGTCCAATGAAATTGCAAAAAGGAGATTCATAAACGAATAGTCAAAACTGACAAAGTAGGAGCTGAGATTTTTAGTCCTGGGTTTGGATCTAGGATCCTGCACTTCCCATTATGGTACTTGATTGTGTCTTTTGTCAAGACTCTTTCTGTACACCTCAAACTCCATGTGCCCGGTTTGATTTGTTTGTCTATGCAAAGCTCCTCCAGGGCATTGTAGCAGTGCTCTCCGGCTAGTATATTGACTTTTTGACACAAGTGGTGCATTGCTCCTTTGAGATAAGATTTTTTTTTGTTGGTCAACAAAGTGACTTTGGATGTGACTGTGGACACTTGAGATTTAATTGTAATTTACAAGTTGGAACAAATTTCAGTGGATTTCAGGACATGCACATGTTTAAGCTACATCTTAAATTAGCATCATCAATCGGTTTTCAAGTTACACAGAAATTTCTTTTAGACTATGCATTGCTGGGGAAAATACTAATGTCTGATGCAAAGGCATGTATCATTAGAAATTGTGCAACAGGAAACCTCAAAGAAGCTTCCACTAAGTTTTAACCACTGCTGTGAACCAGTTCACAAGGTATATGAAACTGTTGCTCAACCATAGCATGATGAATACACTCACATCAAAGATCTTGTAATAATATTAAAAGTTTTGTAAATGAGATTTTAAACAATAATATAACAGCAAACAACTATTTTCTATGCAAAGATTTAGTGGAGTAATGGCGTCTCGAACAGAGAACGAAGGCACACCCCCTGTTTGTGTGGTAATGTGGGTCTCTCTGTTTTTTGTTTTGGTCGCTGGTGCAGCAGTGTGTATGTGTTAGTCCCCCCTGTTAAACTGTTGGTCGTCCCCACATTTATAGACACACAGGCAGCACCCACATGTAACATGGCACAGTGCCGTAAGCAGCGTTGAGGTAAAAGCGACCTTCCAAATTTTTCTCCACTGAAGAAACCACTTTTTTTTGGCTGAAAAGGCCCAGTCGGCTGGTGGCCAGTCAAAAAATCCATAAGGTTTCTACCTGCTCTATCAGTGTCTTTGCCAGCTCCGTCAGTGTCATTCATGAGGCCAGTCCCAGCGGATAAGTAAGGATGAATTTCTTTCCCAGTCTGACTGTGGAGCCAATACTGGTCTGGATTTCCCAAGATGGAGATTCCTACAAGCTGCTAAGGAGCTCTAGCTTGACTCGGAACTGGCTTTTGAACCGGCTAGCATTGCTGAGGAGCATATCACGGCAACGCAACCGTGGACTGGTTGTGGCTAAATTGTTTATTGTTTGCTCTCATGTATGCCGGGTAACTTTATTCAGTTGGTCTTTTTGCTGTGTTTCATGGCCGCTTATACTAGAACTGAGGCCGGAGGTGTGGCAGACGAAGCACTTGTTTTGGTTTTGAGATGCTGGTCAACATCTGGTGGCAGTGATGCCTGTATAACTTTCAATATAATCCAATCATATGTAATCTGTTATTATCGAGGCAGTTAGTAATCCTTGTCACCACAATAACATTACTCCATTTTTCATTATCCTTGTATGTATATCTTGGCTAGATTGTCTGAGGATTCCATCTAAATGCAACCTTTGGGGTGTGAACTGCCATTTTGTCTTTAAAATTTCAGGGTTTTGATCTTGTTCTGCCACAAGATGCCACATTGCTTTCTCAAGCACCCACTGAGGAACATCTGAGACACCCAGAACTGTACAATAGGATGGACTTGATATTACAGTTTACACTTTCTCTTACAGAAACTACAAAGAACTACTTTTATTGATACTGGACTGGACTAAGTATTTTGACCCTTATAAGCAGCATTTACAATAGAGAGAGGCCTGAATCTAATACGTACTGTGACTTTAAGAGGATCTATTCAATTCATCTTCCCTTTTCTCACCTTTTTAACAAGAGAGAACTTTTTTAACACTTATCCATAGCAAAGATAAAAGTGGACTTGTTAAATATGTCTTCCTGGCTACTGACACATTTGCTTGCTTCCTATAAAGTTTACAACTGGGAAGGTACACAAGTTAACGATTATAAGGAGGTCATGACTTGCAATCTGATTAATGTCATTTTGAGAACAGGAAGTGCACCTGTCAGAATAATGGAACATTTTGGTTCTCAGAAAAAACACTCTGACCTTTATTTAATTGCATAAACAGGTGACCGGGGGAGTCAGTAAAAACTTGCACGTTCGCCCGTGCACGGAAATGGAAAAAGAAAAAAATTTTGTTAACATAAATGTTGTATGCACGATGTAAAAAAAAGAAATCTTTGCTTTAATAGAAATATATTCTATTAAATGCTAAAGATCTTTAAAAAGATAAATATATTAAGATAAGATATTGTGGTGTTATTGTTATTGTGCAGAGTGACAGTTTTTGTAAGTGGGTCTGTGGCTGTTTGTGGTTTAGTTTGCAGTGGGCTGCGATAACCACGTACCACGAATCCTACATGAAACACACACACACACACACACACACACACACACACACACACACAGAGAGTTATTTTTCATCCTGTTTTTGACAGTGTTTAAATGTCATTGTGGTGTACATAGATAGATAGCTACTGGGAAAGACAAGAGACACACATCAGACTGTATTCACACCAAAGTAGCAAGTATCTACCTGTGTCGAGACTGCATTGTGGATTTATTATTTTTCCCCTTTGTTTCTAGTTATAGAAACAGCTGCACAACAAGTAAAGCCATTAAGATATGCAATTTATTAGTCAAAGGCAAATAAAAGAGGAAACTGCTCTGAAGAACAAAATTAATTGGTTATTTTTACAAATGTAATCAGTGAAAAGCAACATTTTACCAATACCACACGCTTTTACATCTGGAGATTTGTTCATGGCTCTGCTTTAAATTCCTGAGAAGGAAACCAGTTGGATGAACAATACATGTTCAAACAGGAACAGATGTTTATCTTATATGAAATGGAAAATAAGCTTATTTGCTTTTTGAATGAACAAAACCCACAATTGTCATTTACAGTTGTATAAATACAGAATGTATTAGTCAAAGGCAAATAAAAGAGGAAACTGCTCTGAAGGGTTAAAATGCTTACCACAAAAACGTAATTTTACACCATCAAGTTTAAGTGTGGGGGCGGATGCAAACCTATGAAAGACTGATCTTGAATGATTCACTTTCTTAGTAGTTACCTTCAGAGTATGAATATTATCTTCTATATTTCTTTGTTTTATGGGGGTGGCTGTTGGCCATTTCCTCTGAGGAAAAACTTTATTTACCAGATATTCTCTTACAGGGCATCAAGTGGAATGAAACCAGTGCTTTGAAGCAGATCCTGAACAGCTTCGCCAACAGGTAAGATACTAAAGCGAGGTCTTTGTTGACTTCATATTTCATATTTATTTCTTAGATTAAGTGTGTCAATGTCAAAACATGCAAGCGGCGACATATCACACACTGTTTCATGTCACTAGGTGCTAAGATAAGATGTGATACCTAAACAGGTGGGCTGCTCTGTTTAAACATGGGGGAATTTTCCTGTTTTTTTCTGTTTGTTTTACATTAGGTTGTTCAGTTTCATCACTTAGTCATCAGCAGAGCTCTATACCCACATCTAATAGATATATGATGTCATTCATTAACTGTGGCATTCTTCAGTTGTCAACTGCTGGGACTCACCATACCGTATGTTTAGTTTTTAGTTTTGTTTAGTTTTCTTTGTGGATTGGAGGAGATGAAAGTAGTCTTTCCTTTAGGCTGTGTACAGCGCCAACAGCCTTTACTCGGCAGGGAAACCTCTGTGTAGCCTGAGAGGCAAAACCCAGGGCAAAAAGTCTAGATTAAATTACATGCTGTTTAAGCTTATTGCTTTGAGCAAATCAACTTTTTTTTTTATCATCTTAGATCTTCTCTCTTCTTGATTTCAGCAGCTGACAGCAACAGGACAGTGTTCACAGAGATATTAGGGAGACAAAAATTGAATTTTGAAAAAAAAAGTAAAAAAGTAATTTGATTAACTGCCCTTGTTTCCAGTCAGATCCTGTAATAGCAGAAGCGTGGAGGTGACAGGATACATGCACATTAAGTAAAGCGTAGTAGGTATGTCAGGGTAGGTGGTTAGTATGGAACGAAGAGTGGAATTTTGCCCCACTTAAAGCCATGCAGTTAGTTAAGATGATATAAAGTGATTACTTTAGTATGTCTACTGCTGCCAAAAGTCAAGAATAGACTTCCAGTGATCTGGGAATAACTACATACCCGCTGAGAATCTAATCCTGTTTTGATGACATCCAGTGGTTCAACTTCTCACATTGTAACAATTAGGGATGCTGGGTCAAGCAGGTTGGACAAACCTAAGTATGGAGGGCAGCAAAACACACTTTATAAATCTAAGCACAGTGGATCAAAGTGCTGTGAAGCAGGGCTCCGGATCTCACCTAGGTAGATGCTGTTTTCAATCTATATGTCAATGAAATGAAATAAATAAAATCAGATAAAAGTTACAGATAAAAAGATTTAATTAAATGTGTGTTGACTCCAACATGGGTCTAACCTGAGTTAACAGAGAATTTCCCTCCAAAGTATTGCATAACATTTTATTATTAATCTGTCACATCCTAACAGGTGTTTTTCAGTCTGTGTATATGGAACCAGAGCACACAGGATGTGAAACATTTCTATTTCTGCTTTTGCCATCACCTGTTGGTGTCACTACTGTTTCTCGGCATATTTGTGGTCAGGGGTATTTTTGGGCTGTGCAGATAAAAACTGACAAACAACAGGCCATTGATACTAAATAAAGAAGCAGAGCCATATTGTATGTCATTCCTCTACATTTTGTCGACAACTGCATCTTTCCATCTGCCCAGGATGAGAAGAGGGGGAAAGCAATGAGTTACACCTTGAAGCAGTCAACCGGCTTTGGAAACCAACTATCCTGAAGATTTGATTTCTCCCAGAAAAGAAAAACAACTTATGACACGATAAATGGAGAGAAACAAGAAAAGCCTTCTCCTGTTTCTACTTCTAGCTCTGCTTCATGTCTGCACTGTCAGAATGGAGGTTGCAGACTGTCCGAGCCACCCAGATAAAAGTTTGTGATCTTTTTTGATAACTTGATTTATATCGTTATTTTGTGTTGCATAATTGATTTCAACATCTTCTGAAAAATGACAGTCACACACTGTCGCAGCTCTAACTTGGCATTTCACCTCTGTCTTATTATTTCTCACAGATCTCACCTGCTACAATGACTACGATCGTAACATCACTTGTGTGTGGAACAGTGCATACGACCACACGGATGCTGTGTGCACACTACACGCTAAAAGGAATATTTCGAACAAGTAAGGACAGCAGTCAGTAAAAGAAAAACTAGTCATGTACTTACAGCAGATGCAAATATACTGTATGTGCACAAAAGTAGTAAAATGAAATTGAACATGACTTTTTTTTTTTTTTTCAGGAAACGTGAATATTACACTTGCTGTAAGCTAGAGCCTGTTGACATCTCCAGACCAGCGCTAAAGAAGTGCTCCCTGTACTTCCACAAAGATAACATTGTGAGTCTGAGAAGTTCTGTAGAAAAACAAACTCTATGTAACTCTCTTATCTCTAGTCTTAAATCAAGCATTATCATTGGCTATATATCTTACTTTATTTTGTATTGTTTTATGAATGTTTTCTAAGTGCAATATTGTTTTCTTCATATTTTCTCAGTTTCAGTGGTTCCATGTATTGTCCATTGATCTGATCTGTGAGGATGTGAAGAAAATTTATACAATTTCCTACAAGCCAGTTTGCCACAGTGAGTATACTGAATGATATATTGACCTTTTGTGACATAACTTGTGAGATATTCATTTTGAACTTAAACAAACTATGTTTGTGTGATCCTGCAGTAAAGCTGAACCCTCCAGTAAAACCAGATATCAACTTTACCACCATTTCCTGGTTTCCCCAAGTTGCACCCTATTCGAGACTCAACGTTTACGCCTCGCAGCTGCAGTGGAAAACAGAGGATCAGTCATGGAGTGTGTGTATACATTTTGTGTGTGTGTTCAAACTGGGCTACACAGAAATCTAGAAAAGAAAAGAAAAGAAAAGAAAAGAAAAGAAAAGAAAAGAAGCAACACAGCCATAGCTGTGAGCCTCTGGCTACGGTTAGCAGAAGGCTAAACTATTAACAACATTCAACATCGCCACTCATCACCTGCTTTTAATCTATCAACACAACCAACTACTACAACATAATTATTTATAAGAGGAGAATGATGATAGCAGCCTGTTACCTGTACGGAAGAGGTACAGCCATTTCTCTCCTTCAATGAAACGCTTCCCCAATAATGACGCACACTTCCATCTGAGGGGATGTGCACAAACATTTATGGAGCAGCCAATGAATGCTCTCTCTCTCTGAAAAGATCTCTGATTGGTCCATCACGTGCTAGATTTAATAAAGCCTGAAAAAAAAAAATCGAGAGGAAGTACAGACATCTAGTTTGCTTTCAGACCACTTGAATTACAATATGCTGAAGGAACCCAGATACCAAAATGAAACTTCTGGCCCAACATATGCCTTGGTCTTAGGCCTGAGTCTGGCCCACATACTTCCACATCTGGGCACAGTCCAGCTGTTATGCTCTGGTCTCAGAAATATTAGACAATCATGCTGTACATGGGCCATATTCGGGCCTTGGAACCCAAGTATGGGCCGGATTTATTTTTGCCATGTGCCTACCCCAAATTTAATACATGAAATATATGAATTGATGAAATGAGTGTGTATGTATGTTAAATGATTTACACAAGCAGCAGTAAAAGAACAGACATGACAATCAGCCATTAAATTTGTGTCTTCTTTGTCAGGATCCCTCTGTGCAGAAAAAATACAAAGAATGCAATTTGAACATGAAATGAGTGTGTGTTGTGTATGTTAAATGACTTATACACATAATCTGTGTCTTGTGTGAATCAGCCTGTTAAAGCTCCACATTTGTGTCTCCTTTGTCAGGATCCCTCTGTGCAGGAAAAAAAAAACCTTTGCAATTTGGAGCACAAGACAGAGTGCGAGATAGAGCTGGACCCCGACCTGCTTATAAAAGGAGAGAGGTACGAGGCACGTGTTCGAGTGAAGGCTGAAGAACGGGTCGGATCAATCTGGAGTGACTGGAGCCCCACTGCATCATGGGTGTCACCTGAAGGTAGACCAAAACCACCACCACCACTATCAGGTAAATGTTGTTAAATATGAACAAAATTAATTGGTTTAGTTTTACAAATGTAATCAGTGGAAAGCAACATTTTACCAATACCACACACTTTTACATCTGGAGATTTGTTCATGGCTCTGCTTTAAATTCCTGAGAAGGAAACCAGTTGGATGAACAATACATGTTCAAACAGGAACAGATGTTTATCTTATATCACATGGAAAATAAGCTTATTTGCATTTTGAATGAATAAAACCAACATTTGTCATTTACAGTGGTATAAATACAGAATGTTTACCTCTTAGCTAATCTGGGTGATGTGCTCTGTCCTGTGTTTGTCAGGTGTTGCCGCGAAGATATGGGGCATGATCATCGCAGGCGCAGGGTTTGCCTTCTTTCTGGCTGTCATACTCTTGAGGAATGACAAAGGCACCTGGTGAGAAGACAAGATATATTTCTATTCTGATCTTTTGTGTTCAAGAAAAATATGTTTTATCCGACAGCTCTGATTAAAGTTTATGTTATTTTGTCTTTTAGGGTTTACGAGAAGATCAAAGGTTCGCCCATACCAGACCCAAGAAAATCCTCCCTGAAGAATATGAATTTCCAGGTGAGCCTATGAAATATTTTTCTTATTTTTCATCACTTGTTTTAATGTGTTGCCAATTACAACATATTAAGGCTGCTCTAAGTTGTAGGCACAAGCAGCATTTAGGAGACAAAGTGCATCAATAGCATTAACGTAGACCTTCTTTGAAAAGCATCTGACTCTTGAGCTAGATGTTCAATTTTCTTCTCCGTTCAGTCGGTAACAGCTCTTTAAGGCTTACCAGAGTTTTCTATCATGAAAACACCTGACAGCTGCAATAATAGCAATGAGAGTGAACCAAAATTTGTCTCTAAATTTGCAAATCAGAAAACCAAAACAATGAGCTGAAAGGCGTTAAAATGCTCCATAAAGCTGAGGGGAACTGTACAGTGCTTCTGCAGGTTCGTCACTATCATCACATGCTCTGACATTACACATTATCATTTGATCTGCTGTTAATATGAAAATATCAGTTAGTGCAGTTTTCACTGTAGCACACTAGAGAACATCATGACATGAAACAGCAAGATTTACAGCCAACGTGAGATGTGAAACCAGACAGAAAAACTAATCATCAGGCACATTTATAATCCAAAGGAACAATATTTACCCAGTTTTACAATCTTATTGTCTAGTGCAGATTTAATTTATTCTTTATTTTTAATCTTTCCAATTCCTGCTCTTCATCTCCCACCTTTTATCTTTTCCCCTCCAGAATTGGTTGAGCCCTCACTCGACCAGCAAACTCTTTCTCTCCTTGAAACCGGAGGATATCATCTCTGTAGAGGTAACCTCCACTGCGGATGCTGTCACACGGTGCAAGAAAGAGGCGGCACTGCTGGAGAAGATGAAAAGCGAGAATGGCTATGAGTCGACCAGTTCCAGCTTCTCCAATCCCAGTTACTCCCACCTGTGTGCTACTCCTCCGGTCTCCTCGTCCACCACAGGGAATGTGGAGCCCTGTACCGCTGATACACCTAATGGGTCTGTTGGTAGTCAGGTTGATGGTAAAACTGCAGAAGAGGTTAGGGAGGAAGAAAGAAAGAAAGAACTGGAGATCCAGCAGTTGCTTTCCAAAGGCAACAACAACAGTGAGCCAGTGCAGGTCATTTCAGACTATGAGAAACCGCCGGTCGAGCGCTTCAGGCTCCAGAGTCTTGACTCAGGTATGTTCAGTGGCGAAGACGTTAGTCAAGAGAGTCTTGACTCAGGTATGTGCAGTGGCGAAGACATTAGTCAAGAGAGTCTGGAAGCAGATAGCATTGGTGCGACTGACAGCCATGATGAGGGGTCAGAGGACAAAAAGCAGGAGAGAGAGGGAGGGGATGGAAAAGTAGGTTTCAAGATGCTGTTTGGAGGCAGTGGAAGCCTTTTTGGCCAGCAGTGTATTCAGGTTTGTTCTGATTATGAGCAAGTCCAGAGGATGCCTCCTTGCAGCCCTGAGCTGCCCAGCATGGATTCAGGGGTTTGTAGTGGGAGCGAAGAGCAGGTGAGTCATGAGGAGAGCCTGGAGGACTTTGATAAGTCCATTGAATCCACAAGCTTCCAGTTTCCTCTGACTCTTCCCTGTACTTTACCATGCGCCTTGTCTTCTTTCCCACAACTACCTTTGAAGTTCTCTGGAACAGATATGAGTCCACCTCTACAACCTTCAAGTCCAAGTCACAAACTGGAGGGGATCGCTCTGATGACAATGTCCAGGTCAATGGAACCTTCTGGTGATGGATATATGCCAGCGAGACAGGAAGAGAGTTAAAAACAGATATCTCTGCAGTATGTAGTAAACGGTAAATGAGGTAGAATATGATATGAAGCACACGGAGGATTATTGACCAGCTGGATTCATTCAGTTACCTCATGCTTGTTAATCATTCTCAGCAGTACGTAACATCATAGCATTTTATACATTTATTAAGTGTTCAATGTCCCTGAAAGAAGGTTTGATTTAATGATTAGATTTTTTCCCTGTACTCTCATAAAACATATTTATGATGAATAGTTATCATTTATTTACCTGCATGCTGAGTTCCTTAGCTTGATGAGACAACATAAGTAAACAAAAATAATGACAATATTACATAATTAGTTAGCTAGTTTTGCTATTGCTACATATGCAGTTTTAGCATTAACAGCTGTTTACTTTCCAGTCTAGAAGAAAATTTGCAAGTTCAGCATCAAACCTCATTTACTACTTACTTTACTCTCCAAGAGCTTTCTCTATCTGTGGAAATCAACACCTTGCCTCTATCTCTTGTCTTGTCTCTATCATGTCTTCTACTGAAGTTAGCACGCTAACCAGCTACCCCCAGCCCATCTCATTTTTTAATGAGAATGACTCATATTATTATAAAGACAATAATGGCAGAAGCTCTTGTCATGCGACAATCACCACAACCTGCTCCTGGCAAGAAACCACGTTTGGCAGCAGAGAAAACTGACAAATAGCCCCTTTAAACATTGGGGGAAAAAATGAAAAATATGTGTATTTCGTTTTGCTCATTGCGAGAGCCGTAGAGACCATGATATTGTATGATTAATATCGTGAAGATCAACTGTTACTGTAGCTCTTGAGGCATTTTCTACTTGTTTTATAAGGATCCATAAATGTCACTGGTGAACATTAAAATGGCCGCTCTGTAAGTACAATGATGCTGATTTGACCAACATTAGTTTATGTGTCCGCTCCTGTTTTTTTTAAATTCCATCAGCGGGATCGGGGGTCAGAGGTCAGAGGTCAGACTCACTGATGACTGTAGATATAAGAGGATTGTGTCTGATGGAAAAAGCTATACCGAACCATAAAATGTTAGTGTTATTTGTTACTTAACCTTAGACCACCAAGAATAGCTAGGTTATTTTTTTATGTTTTTTAATCATTAAGGTATCTTGTCAAACATGTTGAATGTATTTCCTACCTCGTAAAGCCTTTGCAAAGCATTTATTTTTGAATGTTTAGAGACCTTTTTACTCAGGCTTGCAGTATTCTTCTTCTCCTCTTTTAACAGTGCATTGATACTGTACCCACTGGCTGACTGTTAGTACAGGCTGCAGTCAACAGAATTGTTTTATTGAGTCTCTCCTGTGCTCATGGCTCATGTGTGTGTTCAACAAGATGTATAAACAATACAAAGACCTACTCATACTTCATTGCACCACTAAAGGTCCGAAACTCTAAAGGAGAGCTATAAGGTCACCATAAATATTAATTTTACTGATTTATATTGGTGTGGCAGCTATATTAAACATTGTCTTTTTTAAAAAAAATCTTTTTTAACCCTTTATTTCTTTCTTAATAAAAGCAAATGTCAATAAAAGGACAAAGGTTTTTGTGGATGAACAGTCAAAAAGTTCCCTTTTGCCACTCACCTGCCATGTCACTTGATTTGTTGCTGTTTTCACTCTACACTGTATGCAGTAATGTAATGTACATGCTGAAGAAGACAACTTTGCTCAATGTGAGCCATAATCCTTATAATATTGTCTGTAGTTGAATTCAACATAAAATGGAAATAAACTATCTACCTGCTTTCAATCAGTGAACTGAAGTGTTACAGTATCTCGTTAGCTGTCAAATGAATGTAGTTCAGTAGAAAGTACAATATTTCCCTCTGATATGTAGGGGAGTAGAAGTACAAAGTAGCATAAAATGGACATTGTATAAATGTACTTAATTACTTTCCACCAATGCTAATTAGCTTTCAGCACACATTTTTAATATTGTTTAATTACTGAATTCCTGAGTGAAAACAAAGGGGTGCCTATTATAGAAGCTAATATCAAAAAGGTAAAAGACTAACCAAACCACCACAGCCACACAAAAGACTATTAAAATGAAATAATAAACTCTATATTGACGTGAAAACGTATTTCTACAATAACTAACCCTCCATTGTATCAATGCTCATTAATGAGCATCAGTGTTTGTTTATATTGGTAATGAAATGCCAATTAAGCCAACACTGGAAATGATAGGGAGTGCTATCAGCTAGCTACCTTAATTTACAGTTTAGCTAACTAATGTTTGTTAGCGAAACTGTAACTTAAGGCAAAAGTTGGAAACGAGCCAACACTGTTTAATTATTATTCATCTGTAGATACTTGACACAGTCTAATTAGGAAACTCATAAGGTACAAAAGTAAAGTGTATTGAACAAGCTAGATAGTTAGCTACTGCTACTTACATTTATCTACAGCGTCACCGCTGGCAAAGAGACTTGAGGACAGGAGCCACTGATGGGAGTGAGGCAGGTAGACGAGATGTTCAGCTAACGTCAAAGCTAAGAGCTAACAGTCCATTGTTCTGCCTTGACATCTTCACGTATCACCTTCATGGTTGAAGTATCGGGATTATTTTTTCTGAACTGACAGTAAACGTATCAAATGTACAGTAGGCTATAGAGGAAAAGTATCTAAAAATTACTTCTATGGTAATCTTCAAAATATTTACCATTAAGTGACAATGACACGCTTCGTTACAGACAGTATTTTTTAAGGAACTGTATACGGTCTTTACAAGACTTTTCAAAACCTGCAGGTAACATACACAATACCCAAATCTCTGTCTCAAAGTCAGGCTCTCTCTCTCTCTCTCTCTCTCTCTCTCTCTGTTTATAGCCCATTGGGATTTCATGTTTGCATGGAAAGTGAGATGAACTCTGGGAAATGAGTTGGGTACGTAAATAGCCAAACCCCGCATTATTCCCATCAGATTTATCTGTGCAGGGGAGTTGACTCGGAGCATCACTGTTGCTAGGTGATGGTTAGTGACATCAGTGTACCTGCTGCCTACCTGACTCAGTGCTGCTCCTTGCAGACGTGAAAGTGCTCGACGGCATTTATGATCAAACCATCAGTTGCGAGTTTGTGGATGTATTCTGAGATAACTCCTAACCTACTACTGAGCAGATCCAAATGAGCTTTGGGAAATATTGACTGTTTTTTTCTTTTTACCTTTGGACTTACAAACAGAGAGGGAGCCGTTCTCTGTCTGTCAGAGCAACATGTCGGGTTGCGTGACTTCTAGAGATGCTTGATAAAAGCTATTAAGTTGGAAATTCATGAAGATGGTTTCTCAAGGAACAAAGGATGTGGAGTGATCCAATGGCGCTCGGACACGGCTCTAAGAAGTCAGTTTCATGTGACCAGGGACAGGAGGTCACAAGTGCTTCTCTGAGGAATGGGGTCAGTAATGCTAATACAGAAATGCATTTGCAGTCTGATTTATCACCAAGCACATTTAGATTTCTCCATGAAAAAACAAGTTTTTAGGGCAAACCAGTATTTAACAGAATTCTATGTAAGCAGGCCAAATGGAGTGCTTGTTTTGATTGACTGTTAATTATAGACTCCGCTAGAGACTGAAACCTCCGTACAGAATTTGCAATAATACGGCTTTGGGTTCATCATGGCTTCACAGACTGAATGACAAATAAACCAAAACTAAAGGTACTGTATCTAGAGTTGATTCAAGCTCAAAGTTGTTAGCTCAAGGCTAAAGGTTGCAGCTATAAAATGTCTGCTTTGTTAGAGTACATCTGTCAACATCTGTTGTACATCTGTCCCTGTCATCGACTTCGGTGGTTCAAATTATTTCAGAATGTCTTTTATAGTTCAGTATGTAGGGACTCCCTTCTGCAAAACTCATACTTTTACATTAAAATGCTGTTTTGTATTGGACCATCCCAGTTGTAAATAGTATAACATAACATATACAAGGACAGACACCAGAATAATAGGAATAAGGAATAAAATATACCATAACTAAATCATTGGTTGCTTAATTGTGGGAAATGAGAAATGTAATTCCTTGTTAGAGCATATTGTTGTGTTTGAGGATAGAGTTCACCCTGGGAGAGAAAATGTACAGCCTGACAACCCTGTGGCTAAACATGACCCACTGGGAAACCATCGACTGAGTGCCCTGTTTGCCCTGATGTGCCCTCACTCAGACACTGCATGAAAGAAAACACCTCCGATTGGATTTTATATACTGCAGATTTGAACACTCCTAACCCTAAAAAGTCACCTGTGTGTTTAGCTCAAAAGCAGCTTTAGAGGCCATACTGTGTGTTGACTGAAAGCAGAAATTCTCTAGAGGCCGCAGTGAGCTTTAGTTTGTTCTCTCCACAGGTAGAAGCTGGTACACAAGCTGTGGCTCCACCCATTAGCAAGACTCGGTCCTGCAAGTGTCTCCTGGCCTTCCTCATCATCATCATCATTATCCTCATTGTCGCAGGAGCCACACTGGCTTGGTACTTCCTGGGTGAGCACTTCTCTCTCGTTCTCAGCCACTTTCATTATCTCAATTACTGTTCAGTGGATTACTATGAAATTTTTTACAGACATTCATGTTTACTAGATGTTTTGTTAGTTTTTCCACTTGAGCCACCACAAGCTTAACAACTGTAAAATTTTTTCAACATCTCAACAAGTTTTGGACTCTTGTTCCACTGAGGATGAATTGTAATAACTTTTCATCTAGCACCATCATCAGGTTAAAATTTTTCCAATATATTGCCTAACTGATGGCATTCCCATCACCCTCAGCTGAATAGTGTTTTGTGCTTATTAGTAAATGTTAGCATGCTAACACACAGAGGATGTTGAACATGTTATGTTCTAAATATCAGCATGTTACCACTGACATTGTGAGCTTGTTGGCACATTGACATTAGCCCCACAGAGCGACTAGGATGGCTGTAAACCACTAGTCTTCTTACTTACTGCTGTGCTAATCTTTACACCTTTCTCTCCAACAGAGTACAAGGTTTGGATGCTGGAGCCTCGTGTCCAGCAGCAGTACACAGCCCATGTAACCATCCTCAACAGGAACTTCTCTGCTGATTTGTCCTCTCACAACAGCCCTGCCTTCAAGAAAGAGGCCAGGGGAGTAAAGGCCATGGTGAGCACGGGACATGAATTCCTTTGATACTGGTACAGTACACTAAATAACTTGGCTCACATCCTGTAGGGACTGCAGAGTGGAGAAGGTTTTCTATCCTTCCAGATAGATGTCACTGAAAACAAATTACATTAAACTACCTGGAAAAACACAAAAACAAAAAGATAGGGAAGGTGATATTGTTTTTTTTTCTTCTATCTTTCAGGTTGAGAAGATAATGAAAGGCTCAAGTCTTTCTCGATACTTCAACTACACCACCGTCTTCGCTTTCGGGTACACAGATCAAACTTTTTCATGTACAGTTGAATAGTAACTGTGGGAAGTAGTGGCAAAGTGGGAGTGACATAACTTGCATAGGTGTGCTAACATCTTGGCAGATAGTGGATGCCTTTAGCCAGAGATAGACGAGTAAGATGCACTTGTTCTCATATTTTTTGATGATTCATTTAATTTATTATGCTCTGTAATCAATGCTTTGCTAATTAATAAGTGTGATGACCATGTTCTATAAGTGGGTATAGCTTATCAAGTGGTCCCTGGTTCAAACTTAGTTTGAACTCACTTTCTGACCGGATTGGATTGAAAAATTCATGCAGATAATTTTGAACTCGGTTGAGCTTACTTAGAGTATTGTATCAATGAAAAAGATATGCTTGAAAATTTAGTTTAGTAAACTCTGTGTTGAAGGCTTGTACCCTATATTCAGGTCTGTGCTTGTGGGCTGTATTTTTTCAAGTAAAATCCAAGTCTGCAACAGTCATAACTTTGACCAAACAGACCAGTAAAGCACCAAAGCACCAAATCGCCTCAATAAGACTGAAAATGTGATTGTTGGTCCTCCATCATGACCTTTTCTTCTGCAGGGAGGGGAGTGTTGTGGCTCACTTCTGGATAGTGATGTCTGTGCCAAGCAGCCATGTGGGGAGAGTCACACTGAAGAAGGTCACCAGGAGCCTGGAGGAGGACCTTAGGGGGTACAGAGAGTCAGAGAAGCAGGAGCTGGCCAGCTTTGATGGATACCTCCTCCACCTCCCTTCGCTGTCTGTCAGTGGTGAGAGAAATAGAAGAGACCAGGGGGAGAGACAGTGTGTGTGTAATGTATATGTATATGTATGTATATGTGTAAGACAGAAATTAAATAATAAGGGGAAGAAAAAAAGAAAAACAGTGAGATACAAAGAGAGATTTAGTGCTTGATATTTATTTTGCTTCGATTCATCTTTTCTGTGTTTTTGTTCTTCTCCCCACAGAAACCGACTCCAAAGTTATAGAACTTTTGAAAGCTTCATTTGGTATCACACTTTATTTTCATTTTCTTTCTTGTTCATGAGTTCTCTTTTTTTTCTTTTTTATTTCTTCATCTTGATTAAACTGTAGCATGCACCACAATATATATTTCCCTGAACAAAACTTGAATGCATGGAAGCAACTGCAGAAACTAGAATGCATTTATGTTTGATTTCATTATAAGATGATAGATGAGAAACTCTAATAAATACATTAGACAGCACTTTCATACAATATGAGACATTTAAAACTGTTATTTATATATTAATTAATGGCATTATCTTGCATTTCAAAATAGGATATCACTTATTGGTGAAATTCACTATGAAAATTTCAGCTTGTGGCAGTGGTGTAGTCTACGTGATACGCCGTATACCCACTAAGAAGGCTCCAGAATATCCGTTTAATCACTTAAAAAGGCCCAAGGATACGAAACAACATAGTTTTGTGACAGAAATTGCACTTCTGCATTCCGTTTCTGTAAAAAACGGGTCGGAGATCGGACAGTAAACTCAACAAACATGTTTCGCGGCGTCCCGCCCACGGCACCATCTGATTGGTGCCACGTCACGAATAATAGCCTATCACACTGAAGGCTGCTGTGTACACAGACGGTCGCAGACTAGAGCAGCTCAGGTTAGCTAGCCGAGCTGTGTGTCGACGGTAAGACAGCAGACACCAGGAAGTTGTAATAAACTTCATAATCTTCTACAATGAAGTTACAACAACACCACACTCTGATGAACAAGTTAATCTGCTGGTCCAAGACACACCGCGCGCGAGAGAGAGAAGCTAGCGCTAACTGCTAAGCTAAAGAAACTAGCAGATCGGAATAGCATGTAAACAACATCTGAAATGAAGAAAGTCACTAAAGCAAGTAAGTCAGTGAAAATGTACTCTGAGTAAACGTGTTACATTTTTAAAACGGAAGGAGTAAAACATATTGATGACATATGATTGAACTATTGGATCAAAGAAAATCTTTAGGGTACCAGGTGAATCAGTTCCCAGGTGAGAACTGCACCAAAACTGGGTGGTAGCAAAGCTGCAGTATACCCACTAAAATAAAGTAGACTACACTATTGGCGTGTGGTAAAGCAGGACAGGTGATAGCTTAAGCCCTCCGATGCTAGCATCTTTGCTCCCATATGGTGCATGTGTCAGTCCTCAGCTAGGCTTTTTAGAAATGTCACCTAAAACTTACAAAAAGACATAGGTAGCTAAGATATGCTAACTCTTGGCCATGTGGGTAATGGTAGATGGCGTTTATAGGTAGAAAGTTAGAATCACTAAGCCACAAACATTAAAGTTACATAAAGTTAAATTCAGTATAATTTGCAAATTTACCCAAATCAAATACACAGCAAAGCAGAGCCACTATCATCAGTTTAAACCAAAGCTATCATTAGCTTAAACCTTTGGTACTAGCTCCCTCATAGTGACGACTCCCTCTAACGTAATGAATGAAAGAAAATAAAATCTAGGCAATGATAGCTACCTCCTGGCCTTCAAAGAAATATAGGTTTGCAGGGAATAAGCTAGTTAGCCAAGTATGCTAAAATTCACAGCTTGAGTAGACAAACGCACTGTTTAATAAATTCCTTGTACTTTTGTTTGTGTTCTTATATAGCAAATGCAATTTATTCTAAAAAGACACCACCCTCCAAACTCTTGATATATTGAATATTTCTCTTACTACAGCCCTGGCACACTGCTTCAACATACAGATAAATTTGAAAGCAAGAACAATTCAGTAACTACATATATAAAATCATGGCAAAATGTACTGTAACGTGATGCTATTAATCCTCAACTCAGATCCTACATAAGACCAATTCAGTGCTTACAATAATTTCTTTGGCATTGTTTCCCTAAGACTGTTACCGCTACCAGAAGGTGGTGTCCAGAAGCCCCATGGCTCTCCGTGGCCCGGACACACAGTGTTCCTCCTGCCTGTGGCACCTCCAGGCTGCCCCCGGCTCCCAGCTGGAGCTTCAAATGGAGTGGCTGCTGCCAGAATGTCGAGACAGGCTGGCGGTGTACAACTCCCTCACCCCCACTGATACTCATCTCATCACATCGTGAGTTTCCTACACAGAATTAGATAATTACTATATAAGTCCAATACCTGCCCGCTGCTGAATATTGATGGGCCACTATTGTCCACCTTTAAAGAAATGTTCTCATCTTGTGTAAGGGATAAATTTACCCTCTTTATTTATTAAACACACCAACTGTCTCTCCTGTTGTCCATCGTTCCTTCTGTCCTTTCAGTGTGTATGGCTGCAGCAGACATGAGCGTGTGGTCAATGTCCTGTCTTCAGGCGAGTGGATGACGGTGGTTTGGAAACAGGGTCTGTACAACTACAAGGACCCCTTCTCTTTGTCTGCACAGGCCTGGGACCGCCAGGGTGAGACCACCTAAACGCTCAGGCCTTCCTAACTAGTTCAAAAACGTTGCATTCGATGTTGCATGAACAGACTGAAAGGAGAGAGAAAATTTGTTAAATTCAACCTCAGTGGGATATGACCACAGATTTTTTTCTATTATTAGATTTAAGCCAAGTAAAAGGTGTAAGAGGGAAAACCACAAAACTACAAATGTATATCACATGGAAGCAATCGAGGGAAAGTCCCAGGATCAAAAAATTCTGTGGGATACATCATTTGGGAAACACAAACATCTGAACAAAATTTTGTGCCAAACACTTCAATGGTTTTTGTGATAACTCGGGCTGGACCAAAGTGGTAGACTGAGAAAAAGACCAACACTGAGATCATGCCACTAGCATGGTTAAACATATTACCTTGCAATTGACTACCAAGATATCTCCATTAGTTTACCCAGCTGACATTCCTTGTGTAAGGAAGCTTGCAAACTAGCCAGCTGAGCTGACCTTCCATCACTGTCATGCATGTTATTTCTGTTTTGGATTGGAGGAAAGCTGTAAATCTTTCCATTTAGTGTTTATTCGGTGGCTGCACCCACTTAGGTTTAACTAAACTCAGCCATAAATACAGCCTAGTCAAAAAAAACACAATATAGCCTAGTTAGCAAAACAAGCAGGCTCTGTTCTCAGTAGCAAATGGAGATCGGTCAATCCCAGGCCTCGATGCCACAGAGTTCAAGATTAACATTTTCCTCTGATTTCGTATCTTATATTTTCCATCCTGTAGAATGGATTTGTATTGTGGATTGAAGTATTTCTCTCTGCTTATTTCTTTCCCAGACTGTAACTCCACTATAGAGCTGAAGCCAGTATCAGGGGTCCAGGGGACACTGAGGACGCCTTTTTTCCCCAGCTACTACCCCCCTGACACCAACTGCACCTGGAGCTTTATCGTAATACACTCCGTCATCCATATGTCTTACACTTCCTGATTGATTCAATGATTGTTGCATTGATGCACAACTGTTATAAGAGTTGTGTGTGTGAAGGTGTTTGCATGTGTTTGCTCCTCATTGTATTTTTCATTTCCTGTCGTGTGTGTGTGTGGTCAGATGCCCAGTGTAGGGATGGGCCTGTCTCTGGAGTTTGAGGGCTACGAACTGAGCAGAGCCAGCTACAACCAAGCCTGTACCCAGGGACAGTGGCTCATCCATAACCGCAGGTAGGCTCTGCCATGATGAGTCTTGCTGATCCGTGGGAACTGTCGGCTGTCGAGCATCTTTGTTCGGTCCAGTCTGATTAATCCTAATTGTTTGGTTGAGCAGCATCCTGAGCCTCACTGAGACTGAAATCTGAGAGCAACACTGACAACAGCCAAATGGGAAAAGGGGGCAGAAAATAAAAGCAAAGCAGATTAGAAGTCAATTTTAGCTACATTTTTATCTCAGTAGATTCTCGACTCCAGTTGGTCAAATTTCCAATTATTAAAAAACCTAATCAATTGCACAGTTGCACACGTTCACCAGAAAATACATCTGTCCAGTGTTATTTTAATTCTGTACCAGCACATAATTGTGTGACTCACTGATAAACATGTTTTTGAGGATTTTTATCTGTGTAGCGCACAGGTGCTAAACCTCTGAAAGAGAACAACCGACACAAACTATATATAAAAATCCTTCAATATGTGCCGACTTACTTAATATATAGACAAGATATTGATCAACTGCAAAATTGTTGACAAAATAAATGTGTATTTATAGATGTCACCTGTATGTGGTTTGGTGTCTGACAGGAAAAATTGGTGCATATTAAAATTCAGGTCATGATGTGCAGACATTTCAGTTGGTTTTATCATATTTAAAAAAACACAAAATGACTTAATTAACAGTAAAAAAAAAAAAAAATACTGTGTTCAAAATGTTAAGTTCATATGATCATGTTGTTCTATTCCATACTGATCAACAGGGGGCAGCAGCATTCCATATGTGGCCATTTTCTTTATTCAATAGAGGCATTTTACTTATTTATTTCTTTTCAAACTGATAAATTTGTGCTTTTTAACCTCTGTTTATTCAGGAAAGGTTTGTTACGGCAGCCTTGACCAAACAGAGAGTCCAATATTTTGCTTAAGTTATTTAAACAACACTTATGACACCTGTGGTCCTCCACCACAGCCTTCCTGTTGCCCCTGCAGGGAAACATAACTGGAGTTTCCATTTGATTTCAGCGTCTCTGTCCCTTTCTCAGACTGTGTGGTACCAGGGGTCTGCAGCCATACAGCGAACGCCTTTACCTGCTCTCCACGACAGCAACTGTTGTCATGACGTCCGAGGTGTCACTCACAGGGCCGGGCCTTCAGCTGCGCTTCAGCGTCTTCAACCTTACAGATCGTAAGATGTGGATGCAGGAGAGAGAGACAGCCAAGGCATTTGGCTAAATTAACTGTTAAGTTAATGTTTCTACTTTGTTTCACTTCTGTTCATGAGCATATTATTTAATTGCGTGTGTGTTTGTGTGTTTCGTAGCTTGCCCAGGCCAGTTTCTGTGCACTATTAATGGCCTATGTGTTCCTGCCTGTGATGGAATCAAGGACTGTCCCAATGGACTTGATGAGAGAAACTGTGGTATTTATTTTATGCTTTAAATTAACTGATTTACACATAATTTGTTGTACATTGTTTTCTGTTGAGACAGAAAATTGAGACATGGTGGTGCAGTAGAACGACAGCCACCTAAAGTCAGTGGCGCCTGGTGCATTTATATGTTAAAGCAATTTACTCAGTCAAATAATGCTGAGCTTATTTTAGATTTTTCCATAATGGATGAATTGTGACCACTGTGATTCAACAACACAGGGTTTTCAGGGGTGAACCAAACCACAGTGTTCCACCACGCCACTTGTGATACCACTTGTGATACCACTTGTGACACCTAATCCAGTTTTATGTAACAGAAATGGCTAAGGGCTGAACTGTTTAAACATGTAACATGAGGATTGTCACCGTGCTGCTGCTCATGAAAACAAGCTGCCTTATGCTGATGCTAATCTGATTTGATGGGCCTATTTCTATGTATTAAAAACATTTATCATGTGATATAAACACCTCAGAATTCTTTGCTAATGTGCTAGCATGCACTGTATCTGGTTACCCATTTATACACTGACAACTCCCCCAATAATTTGGTTCATATGACTAAATGTTATCAAATATGTGGACATGTATTACATGTGTAAAATCTGATGCATTTCCGTGTGTGTGTGTGTGTGCGTGCGTGTGTGTGTTTCAGTGTGTGCGGCTCAGTACCAGTGTCCAGAGGACAGCCAATGTGTTGACTACTACAAGGTGTGTGACCAACACCCGGACTGCCCTGAAGCCTCAGACGAGATGAACTGTACTAATGGTAACTTTATCACGATCTACTGTACAGAATATTTTGTAGAGGTCATGGCTCTGGGACACGCAGCAAAGACATCTGTTACAGCTGCAATGGAGCAGATTTCTTTTTATGGAAGAGCTATATATCTTGTCTCATGATTTGTGTGTGTGTGTTCAGGTGTGCAGTGCACAGATAAGACCTATGTGTGTGCTGATGGAACGTGTCTGAAGAAGCCAAACCCAGAGTGTGACTCTGTCACCGACTGCCCGGACGCCTCTGATGAAAAACAGTGTGGTGAGACACACACACACACACACACACACTGAGTTTTTGTTTTTATACTGGTTTCATTCAATTTTGTCTGTATTTTGACTTTACATTTTTTTATTTTTAAGATGCCTTCATGCTCTCTTTCGAGATTTTCTTAAATTCAAAGTCAATCTGCTTTTTAATAAAAATGGAATTAAATAATTTAACAAAATCTGATAAGATTAGTCTTTCTCTCGTGTTTTTATTTACTTTTCTTTTGTATCCCCGCTGGGTGTAAGAAGAATTAGACATACTAGATATAATATAATTATAATAATGATAAATATGCACACACACACAAAACAACACACATAACACGTGAACTTTTTTTCAGTAACCCTCGCAAGCATTTTGGTCTTGTTTTCTAATTTTATTTCAATACAACTAAGCTGATTTCATTTACAGTTCATATTCTGCATTTAGCAAATACTCGCTGTCCATATTAGCATCTGTGTGTTTTAATATTTCTGTGTGTGTGTGTTCAGACTGCGGCCTGAGGCAGTTCTCCAGTCGTATTGTCGGGGGGACCAACGCCTCAGAGGGGGAGTGGCCATGGCAGGCCAGCCTGCAGGTGCGGGGTTCCCACATCTGTGGGGGGGCACTGATCTCCAGCCAGTGGGTGGTGTCTGCCGCCCACTGTTTCTATGACGACCGGTAGGTGCAGGAAGAGAGAGGAGGAAGTGGTTGGATGACTGTGGCTGAAGTGCTTCCAAAACAAACATAAGCTGAGGCACTTAATCGAGCAAAAATTAAAAGCCTTTAATTCTCTTCACTGAATCTGATTAAGCAGTTTTAGCACATTAGCACTTTTTTTATAAATCATGTATGCCTTTCTCTTTCCTCCAAAACTCCTTTATGTTCAGTACTGCTGTTGTGCCTTTGCTGTCCAGGCCTGTCTGGCTCAAAGCCAGAATCAGTTGGCTGGATCCCGGCCAAAACTATAACTGCAACATCCTGTATAGGATTAACAAGACTTTTCTACTTCATTTTTTCTGTGCAGCGATTAAAAGCTTGTGCAGCGTTCAGTGAATCTTCAATTTTGGATGAGGAGGCCTTTGATTGTAAAATAGAGAGTGGGTCTTTTTTCTCTTCCTGCTCCTACAGTCTCTACTCCCCCTCGATGTGGACAGTCTACCTGGGTAAACTCCTCCTCAGACGCAGCGGCTCCACAGAGGAGGTGGCGCGAGTTCAGCGGATCCATCTTCACCAATACTACGACGACGAGTCCCACGACTACGACCTCGCCCTGTTGAAGCTGGACCGGCCCGCCTCGGTGCTGCTGGCTGGACATGCCCGACCCGCCTGCCTGCCCCCGCCTACCCACCAGCTGGAGCCGGGCCTGCTCTGCTGGGTCACTGGCTGGGGGGCTCTCCGTGAGGGGGGTGAGGAGGGAGAGAGAGAGATGGGGGTCTTTGGGTGATGTGGAGAGAGGATAGACACGCGGTCTTAGTATTAAAACCACAATTACTACTAGCAATGCTAGTATCTACCAGCTAGCTTCAAACTAGTGATTTATTTGATCAGGTCGCACCATTACAACTTAAAGACTGTCTTAATATCTAAATCGGTTGCTAGGAAACGTCTTTAGTGCCGTCCAATCAAAAGCAATCAACTGTGTAATTAGAAAGTCATTGTAGCGTCACTACCGGAAGCATAACTAGCAAAATTACATTAAGACTTTTAGAGGTTGAACAATTTATTAGACTTAAAAGCCAATTACAATTTTATTTATATTGGCAGACGTGAACAAATATGTGTTTCAGAGTTAATAGTATTCATGCTGTTAAGAATAAGACACAAATATCTTATTATGCTAACCTATGCTATTGAGTTATTTATTTTGATGTTATAGTCTGATGTTATTAGCATAATGTTTTTGCAGTTTTTTAAACTCTTAGTTTTGTAAGATCATATTTAAAACCATTAACATGATTTAACATGATTATAAGCATATTTGCACTTTTACTTTTCTATCGTAACATGTAGGCCTGTATTAGCAAGCTAAAGTTTTGTCAGTTCATTTAGCTACACACAGCTACAACTACCATTTAGTGGGTGTAAATATTTAATTTAATAACATCTCTATGTTAGAACTACTTTGTGTAGTGCCAACCCTTTAAATTTAGCGATGTGTAAAGTGTTTCCAATTAAGAAACACAAGGCTAAGTGTGACCAGCACAGTAACACTGTAATTAAGTTAGTTATCAGAACTCTTTTTTAACACTTTAGCTGAAGAAACAAACTAGCTTGGTTTTTCAGCACAATTAAATTTTTAGTTCAAATGCTAATATTTACATCATGATAATTTATATTTCTATGCTCACAGTAAATACTTCAACAAATCCCCAAACTATTTGCAAAGACTTGCAATGTTACAAAGCTGGCATCTGCAAAAGGTAAAGGAATTAGTTTTTTTTTTAACCCTGCATTATAATAATTTCCATTTAACCTCAGGCTTTGGTATGTGTAGGCATAAGGCAACACAACATCACGCCTCGTAAAGAGACACTTAAAATAACTATGTAGTCTTTACAAGTCTTTACAATTTGAAAGTGCCCTTTTATTTGGTGCTTTTGACTCACAAAGAATGTTGTTATCATATAAAGTTAGGGGGAGTGTAAAACCTTTTTTCCACTGCATTATTTTCACAGGAAGTGACCTTATATGATTTGTGCAGTTTTTGAAAAGCCCAATTTATTCAGAGTCACTCTGAAAGGAATATGTGGGGAGTTTTTGTGATGTTACAGATGGTGGAGCAGAGTGGGTGCTGTTATGCTATTATGACAACGGAGCTAACATTAACTAATTAAAATTGTACAGACAGGAGAAGATAGAGTGATGTGTGTGGGTTGTGGTTTCTGGTATCTGGTATCATGACGAACCTAATGGTTAAGGCTGCTTTAGGCCAACATGTGTTGAAATCATATCTTCGGGCACCCAAAGTTTCATGTAGAAATTGACATGACTTTTAGAGGATGTTTTTCTGGGTTAACTACAGACTGAGTTCAGATAAAGCTGTGAATTCTGTATTACTGCAGTCTGTGACATTTCACTGTGGAAATATGGAAATGACATTCAGTAGGTGAGTCAGAACTGAGCAGTGAAGACATCAGTGTTGGCTTGTTGTAGACTAATCAAATGAATGCAGGGCAGATGAATGCAGTCTTTAGGCTTTATGTAAATGCATCGTCTCTAACGTACAAATAAAGGATGAAAAGAGGATGATCCTGTTGACCTTTCCCCTCTGACCTCCTCCAGGCAGTGCCAGTAACGTGCTTCAGAAGGTGGATGTTCACCTGGTCAGCGAGGAAGCCTGTGTTCGCTCCTATGGCCACTTGGTCACTCCCAGAATGCTTTGCGCCGGTTACCGCAGTGGAGAGAAAGATGCCTGTCAGGTACAGAAAAAACACATACAATACATACAACAAACAAAACATATAATGCTCTTTTATTCCATCCCATTTTTTTTAAGCATCATAAAACTCACTTTTTTGTTTTTCCAGCCTGCACATCTATTGTTATGGTTTTACTGATTGTACTGTATAATACAGTAAAATCACCAATGTGTAGCAAATGATAAAATAGTTAATTTCCCAGAATCTGATCAGCAGATGATAGTGACAGTGAGACATAACTCTGTCCACATGCATCTAAACATTTACAGAGATCTATACGACGTATTCATACAGTCAATAGGTGTAACAGACAAAAGCACATTCCTAGTGTGGAGTATGGAGCAAGGAAAACTCACCACTAGTAGGTCAGGTACACCTGCTTCTTCAGGATAGAATCCACAGCTTTCATGCTTGTAAAGAACCAGTCACAGTATACTTTTATACCAGCAACCAGAGTTTTAGCTAGACGTTTGCCGACCAAGGCTCCCAAACCCCAGCCTTTGAGAATACGTCCTTTAGATCTCTGTACATGTTTAGGTGCATGTGGACGGAGTTGTGCCTCACCGTCACTGTCATCTGCTGATCAGATTCTGGGTCAGGGTGAATATATTCAGGTGGAATGTAATCTTCATCCACAACACAATCATCAGCATCACCATCAGACAAATCCTCCACCTCAAAGTTGTCACCTAATATTGCATTCAGCAACTGTCCTGCTCTTGTCATATGAAATATGAATGAATCAATATGAAATAATACCCTGGAAATGTATCACATTAGATAAAGAAAAATACAAATCAATGTCATACTAATTTGTAGGACATGCAAGAACTATTTATACTCTTGTAAACTGTTGGTTTCTTCACAAATCTTGAGCTATGTTTCCTTACTTTTACATCTAACGATCTGAATGATCAGTAATAAATTACCAATGTCCTCAAACGAGTACTTCATGTTTAACAGCGTTGTAGTTTCTTACTATTGCTAAGATTTGTCAAATTCCCATGCCATATCAAACTAAAGACATTACTGAGTATAAATAATGAAGTTTTAACCATAAAATTTGATGAGGTTTTGTACTCTGTTCACTTTTTGTTTCGGGATCGGCTGTAGCGTGACTTGGCTGAGATGGCCGCCATCTTGTTTTTTCACTGATAAGTGTATTGTGCTTTTGCTACCACTAGTTGGTAGCAGAAGTGTCTATGAATGAGGACAACAGGTCTAAGTTAAGCAGAATGAAGTACAAGGTGCAGCGATGTGCAGGTGAAGCATGTCCTCATATGAGGATGCAGGGTCTCAGGAGCTGAAGCAGACACCTGCTTTCAGTGAAAAAGCTCTAAAAAGTCACTTGTCAAAACGAGCACCCAGCAGGAAAAATTAGAGACCATTTGGTGAACATAGTGGAGTATTTAGCTGCTGAACAGCCAGATATTTCCATCAGGAGTTGGGAGTCAAAATAGAGCTGAATAGATGGAGAGTGTTGGACTTGTATTTGTTGGGTGAAAACAAACACAACTCCATATGCTAATGTTGCTCTGTATCTGATAGGTGCCTAAAAAAGGCAGCTGTTTGCTAACACATTCACCTCCGTAAGGTGACAATACTGTCTGTCAGTGTTGTGTTTAGAGGTTGTTGTGCTGCCACCAAGTGTCCAAAAAAAGTAAATGAATGCACTGAAATTTAAATGTCAGTGTGTGTGATGAGTAGAATGATCTACTCAGGGTATATGTGTCCCGCTTTATCTTTTTGGATTTAAATCTGCCAGAAGGCAAAATTAAAACTGATTTAATGAAAGAAATTAACATTTTAAACCATCCAACAGACCCTGGCAGGTATTGCATTTAAATGTAAATGTGAATTTATGTTCCCCAGAAAAAGGTCATGAATGAGTTTGAAAGCCAGACATCCAAGCACCAGGTGATGTCATAGCTGAGTCACCATTATTGACCATCAGCCTTGTCAATTATTATGGTCATTTTCTGCTGTGGAGCCATTAGAGTCTCACTCCCTGCTCCTTTAACATTGATTGTCTCTGTCAGGGAGACTCCGGTGGCCCCTTGGTTTGCCAGGAGCCGTCGGGTCGCTGGTTCCTGGCCGGAGTGGTGAGCTGGGGCAAAGGCTGTGGGCGTCCAGACTACTATGGCGTCTACACTCGCATCACCAGACTCACCGACTGGATCAAGCACGTCATCAGCACCCCCTGAGTCATTGAGGATCTTCTGCTACATCAATATCCTCGTCACCCTGGTGCAAACTCAAGACATTATCCAAATGAGGATAAAAGGCACTGGAAGATGATTGGAGATTGCTTCTCAGCCGTACAGCAAAATGGTAAAGTTGGAAAGGCTTCATTCTAAAGTCATAAAGTGATACAGTAAATAATATTTATGTGGCACCTTTCATAACTGATTTTATAAAGTGATATACAGCATACAGTAACAGGAAACATGCCAAAATAACAAATAAAAAATGAAATATTAGTCATAATGATAACAGGACTCAAGTAAAAGAATTAAGCTCAAATGTTCTAAGAAATTATTAAGAAAAGCTCCGTTTTCAGAATTGACTGAAATGTAATGATAGGAGGTACTTTGCACAAAATGAATGTAATCCACCCTTTTTCAAATTGAATCATCTAAATTTTGAAGATACTGAACTTGAAGCACTTTCCCATAATAAAATATGCATTTGTTTTAATAATCAAATTTGCAATGTACAGTGTTCGTTGGCATGTTTGGCAGGGAGTGAGTATGAAATACACCAAGACCAGTCTACAGCCATGTTAGCAGCTGTCTGAGACTTTACTTAGGCACAGCAGTGCTTTGAGCTAAATGCTAATGTCAGTCTGCTAACATGTTCAAAATGACAATGCCCACTTGCTGATGTCTCACAGTTGTTATATGTTTACTGTATTCCCCATCTTAGTTCAACACGTTAGTGCTAATTAGCACTAAAAACTTTGCAGCTAAGGCTGATGGGAACGTCGTTAGTTTTTGTAGTTTTTACATAGTAATTGAAACGATACTAGGTAATGGTAATGACACCATGAAACGTTCAGGGATCATCCAAGTTATTACAGTTTTTCCTGGCATGAATATCTGTACCAAATGTCACTGCAATCCATTTAATAATTGCTTAGATATGTAGCAAAAAACACAAATATCAACCTACTGGTGGCATAAGAGCAAATGTCGGAGATCACCAAAATCAGTAGGATGCATCATCTGGGAACCATGAATGTCTGCACCAAATTTTGTGCCAGTAAATTAAGTACATGTTAAGAAATTTCTGAGGACAAGGGATAAAGTTGACCTGCAGGTAGCACTAGAGGAAAATTGGATGCACGTCTGGGGACAATAAATGTCTCTACAAACTTTCATGGCAGTTTATCCAATGGTTGCTGAGCTATTTCAGTCTGTATCACCAGTGCCATTAATCCCAGCATGTTTAAAAACTGCTCCATTTACACAGTGCATCAATCTCTAACTGACAGCTCCCTCTTGTGGAAATATAAGTAGCTGCAGCCGAGGTAACGCTGCGTCCTCTGGCACCTGATTTCAGGAGACACCTTCGCAGGTTTGCAGGTATAAGGTTTAATGTTCTTGTTCAAAAGCCGCTTTTCAGAGTGTAACTGGTTATTTTTGGGGTCTATGAATCACCACGTCCGAGGAGAGGCAATTTTTCTTTTCAGCTGATTTTATTATCAACAGCAATATTCTCAAAGGGACTGGGAGCAGGTGCCAGAGCTTGGCATCCCTCCCTGTGGCTGGATGCTCATGAGTCATTGTGATCTGTAAACAAAAATGGGGCAAAGAGGGTTTATTCTTAGAAGTCTATTAGATTACAAACTAGCTCTATCTATCTATCTATCTATCTATCTATCTATCTATCTATCTATCTATCTATCTATCTATCTATCTATCTATCTATCTATCTATCTATCTATCCATCCATCCATCTATCTATCTATCTATCTATCTAGTATTCCTTTCAATCTTCCCTGTTCTCCTCTGCGTCTCATTAACTTCTCCTCTCTCCTGCTCATCTTTTTCACTCTGGAAATGAGCCCAAATCCTCAGGGGATTCTTCAATATTTGGAAGTTCCCATTTTCACTGTAATTGATATTTTATTAGGCTGTAAACCATAATGACAGTTCTGCTCTATGAAGCATAACTACAGTGCTCAAACTGGCCTCTGGGGGCCACAGAGACCATCCATCATGGCAGTAGCCCACCTAGTAATGTTCAATGCTTATTATGACCTTCACAGTTTTATACGGAGAATGTTGTGAGCGACATTTTAGATTCCAAAATAGCAGGTTCATTTCTTAAACATCCAAAGGATTAAATGAAATTGCTCGGTCTTGAAATTCAAATGGTTTCTTCCCTTTGGCAACCATCTGAGGGCGCCGGTGAACACAAATGGTAAGTGACAAGTAAGGCAACTTTTTGATATTAATGTGAGATCGAAACATTAAATGTGATGCTTTTCAACCCAGGTGGGACTTGAACCCACAATCCCCAGCTCCGGAGGCTGATGCCTTATCCATTAGGCCACTGGGTCAGAAATCATAAATCAAAATGATGAATTATATACAAAAACATTGTCAGACAAAGAATTTCAAAGTGCCAAAGGACTGCCCCATTTTGATTCCTGCAAATGTAATCCAGTCCACAGAGATGTACAAAGAATGAAGCGGTTGTATGTGGTTTTCCAGCGTGTCTATAAGAGATGACAAGTGTATCAAACTGGGCCACTGAGCTGAAGTCGTAGGATGTATTTAAAAACAGAAAAAAGAAAAGAAAATTCAGACTTTCTCTGCCTCCCAGACGACAACACTCACATATCCCCAGAGCTCTTAAAAAAAGGTTCTGCCGTCTGTTTACCCTCTTAAAGTATGACGCCTCTCTGAAAACGTGTCACTATCAACTCTGCAAGATCGTAAACATTATTTCCCTTGGAGGTAAAAGGAAACGATGCAGTATCTCGGTTTGTTTCCCTGCATCATGAGCTGAGTCTCCGCACACTGCCTTGGAGGAGTTTTCAGGTCACTGACTGACAGCCAGTGACAGCGCAGAGGAGAGAGCCAGAAAGAAGATGTATACAGAGGGATGGTCCGCAGCCTCCTTAATCTCTTCTTCTCCAGTCAGCTAATCAGTTATAGTCAAACAATTCGGCAATCCATCCACATATAGGCTACTGTGGACCAGTAAAGCCATCAGTCAGTACATTTATCAGGAAAATGAGTGCAGTCCAAAGCAGGGAAGGGATTACAAAAATCGTGCAGAGGAGAGAGCCAGAAGGAATAAGGGCGGCAGACTTGGCGTGGGATGTTGATTAAATTATGGACGTCGGCCATCTTGCTGCCCTTATGTTTTGCTTTTCCTATGAAAACAGTAAGTATGACAGATGGAGCGGACTTCATTCCAGCCAACAGAACACAATAATGTCTTGTCTTTACTCAAATCTTTTTAGACAGTGACCTCAATATTTACAATCGATATGAACAAACACGAAACATTGGAGCATCATCGCCATCTAAAAGCCCTTCCAGAGCAATATTTCCCCACATTCTTTGTTTTGTTGTGTGAGTGACATGATTTGAAACCAAAGAACAGTAAAACTCATGCTGGAGGGACTTTTTTGCATTGGATTTCACAATATTTCATTTTTTTGTTAACATGATGAGCTACTGTTACAGGCACAAATCAAGTAGCTATAATCTAAATTAAGGAAAAATCCTTTAAAAAGCTTGCAGCTGACTACAGTAATGGGCAGAAACCATCTCCATACATTGTTTTTGAGATGTTTATTACTGTGAAGTAAAAAAAAAAATCTGAGGATGTCTTTGGAAGTCTGGAATCTACTTCTCTTCCATTTTAAACTGGCAGAATTTTTATGTGAAAAACAACATTATATCAGTAGGGAAACTATGGAGAGTGGAGAAGTGACTGCCAGCTGCAAAAAAACAAGCTGTGACCGACTTTTCTCGGCCAGAGACACTGATGATTGTCCACAGATGTTTTTTCTCTGGTCAGTCAGCTGTTTGGGAAATGAATGGACATGAGGTGACCTACTAGTTGAAGGTTGATTATGAAGAAAACGCCACTATATCTTTATAGTCGCGAGAGACGTATCAAACAGAAACATTTGGTGAAGGCGTAATGTATCACTGTGATTATCCATGTAAGATAAGACTTGATAAATAGCTTTGGAGCCACTGGTCCTCTGATAACTGTGGTGCAGCATGAGACAATAGACATAGGGGCCAATCCTGTCATGTTTAGAGAAACACCCAGAAAATATCAGCAAGCCAAGAACAGGCCAAGCCAAGAATTTATACTTTTTGCTGAGCAAGCATCTCTTTACACATGATGAGCTGCAGTATCACTTTGCATGAGTCATCGTTTTCCAACAGAGAAAGCAAAGACGATGGACCTTATAGCAGTGCTACCTTGAGATGCTGCACTCTGCTTGGATTTTACACCTCTCTGCTGCGCTCAAAATTATATCAGATTTGACTTTGACCTTTTAGTTAGCTCTATCCCGTCTTGACTGAGAACCTTTATTAGACTTGTTTTGTCTTCTGACTCACAATTGGCAAATGTTGTTACTAAACCTACGCCACAGAGGCTACTGTCTGAAGCAATTCAATTTTTGCTGAACACTTGATTGGGAGCAATTATGGCATTCAGTGTCCAGTCAAAGAAAAGTCAAAGAGGTCGGAACCACGAAAGCCTTATACAGCGTGTTTTTAGAAAATGAACTGGGAATCTATTGAACTGCAGTCAAATGCTCTACCACTGAGCTACACCCATACATTTCTCAACACAAGGCCAATCATTTTGGTACATTTGGTGTTTAAAGTCCAGAAAGTAAGACCTTTTTTTTATCTAATATCAAAATACTGGATTCATTATAACAAGGGGAGACTGCCCAGAGGAAAGGAAAATCAGAAAAGAGATCTTAAAGGTGTTTCATTTATTTCTCCTAGACAGCTATGAGATCTGAGAGAAACCTAAAATGAGGCCATAGCTTATTTCTCCTGTCCTCAGTTTTATTTCTCCAGGAGAAAAAGACTCACAAAAAAAATTACTCTCCTTTTAAATTTCAAATGACTTCCTGTCAAGCTCTGAAATAATTCTTAGATTTTCTCAACTTCTGTGCCTCTTTTTGATCTCAGGCAGAGAAATCGAAAAGAGTTCTCTCTAAACACTAAACCCAATCTATTCCAATCCCAGCCTTTAGTTTCACAAATTCATAAATCTCACACTAAGCTCAGACAGAGCAAACAAAGAGCACTCTGCAAACACTCAACCCCTCATGTACAGTTGAAGTCAGACGTTTGCATAAACTTAAAACTCGTTTGTAACCACTTGGAAGATTTCGTGTTATCTATAGTTTTGCCACATCTGTAAGGGCATCTATTTTTGGGCATATAGTTTGACACAAGTAATTTTTCCAACAATTGTTTGTTTGAGGGACTGGTGTACTTCATAAATATAGATGGCATCATGAGGAAGGACAATTATGTGGATATATTGAAGCAACATTTCAAAACATCAGCCAGGAAGTTAATGCGCGGTCGGAAATGGTTCTTTCAAATGGACAATCACTCCAAGCGTGCTTCCAAAGGTGTGGCAAAATGGCTTGAGAACAACAGGAGGCAATGGAGTGGCCATCAGAAAGCCCTGACTTCATTCCAATAGAAAATTGTGCAGAATTGAAAAGGCCTATGCAAGCAAGGAGGCCTACAACCCAAACTCAGTTCACCAGTTCTGTCAGAAGGAATGGGCCAAAATTCAGCAACTTATTCTGAGAAGCTTGTGGAAAGCTACCTGAGACATTTGACCCAAGTTAAACAATTTAAAGGCTATGCCATAATCACAAAGTGTCTGTAAACTTCTTGCTCCCTGGGATTGTATGAAAGCTGAAATAAATCATTCTCTCTACAATTATTCTGACATTTCACATTCTTAAGTAAGTAGTTAAATAGTGATTTTAACCTAACCTATTATTGTAGCCTGAAGGAATTGATTGGAAAATGATTGTAGGCAGTAAAGCACTTGCTGGTATTACCAAAATTATATGTTTCTTTTAAGTGTTCCACAGGACAGTTTTGTTTCATAGACTGCTTCTTAAAAGTTTATTGCAGACTGAGTTGTCATGTATTAATTTGACTTGTAAAATAAAACGAAGGTGATTTATTCTTGACTGGAAACCAAGAAAGTTTCAATTTTAGGCACAAGTCACCAGTTACAGTTGCACGTTTTATAATGAAAAATGCCAGCTTGGGGGGTTATTGCCTAATTTCATTGTCCTACTTATGCTTCATGTAAATGTATGTTGACATTTGTGAGCTCGTTCTTCATTAGCCGATGCTGCTTCAACGCTGTTAACACTTTGCGTGAGCCGGAAACAGAAACAGCTCGTCTTCAAAGTAAAGGTTGCGTGTTTGAACGAACTGGCTGCAGCATTCAATTTAAAAGTGCAACGTATAAGATTTGCCCAGAATTTTGGTTTAAAATGTTAAAAAAAAATGAACGAACACCATCAAGAGTATGTGAAGGAGCCGCAGTTATGATGTCATGACCAAGACCACCATCTCTTGTATTTCAGAGGTATCTACTGAAATGAGCATGCTAACCAACTAGCCGCACCCCGGACCGTATTGTAATACCACCTACACACACTAGATGCTGTGTGAGTCAGTGGCGCGTCTAGTCTGCCCTCAGTCCCACAGAGAAGAAGAACTTCCTCCTGAGCTTGAGGTTACGCTACAGCTCCCGACTTAAAAAAAGAAAAAAAGAAATGCAGAGACGTCTGAAGCGCCTAGAAAGCGAAGTTTATCTCCATCCTGAAGAACCTCTCCGACAAGAAACCGCATTCAACGGCAAAGAAGCAAAACACGGATGAATGCCCCCGTCATTGTGTTTTTCTTTCCAGAACCAGCGGGTTCAGGATCCATTGCCTAATACTGTATTTATTTTAGCATGTTCATATCTATCCTTAATATTTATTATATACACACACAACAGACCTAACATGTTGAATGAATATAAAGAACTTGTGGCTGCCATTGTAAAGCGCTTTGAGTGGTCGATTGTCATGACCCGTCAAGTGACTTGAGTTCATGGTTCCTTGTCTTTAATGTTTCCCTGTGTTTCCTGTTTTATTTTGGTAACCATTGTCTTGTCTCGTTTCAGATCCCACATCCTGTCAAGTTTCCCTCCTGTGTGATTACCTGCCCCGCCCTAATGTGTTTCACCTGTGTCTCATTGTCTCACCTGCCTTAAGAGTATATTAGTCCTTGTCTTTCCCTCATTAGTAGCCAGATCGTCTTTACCCCCGTGTGAGCGTCCCAGCATTCTCTCGTGTAGTCCCTCGTGTTTATGTGATATTGCCTGCTTTTTAACCATAGATTTTTGCATGCCAGATTGACTGATCACCCGTGTATCGATTTTGGACTGATTAAACCTCTGAACCTGACCCTCACCTCAGACGGCTTTGTGGGTCCACATCCAGTGAGACCAGAAAAGCACTACGTAAGTGCAATCCATTTACCAAATCAAACTACACTACCACTACATAGCTGTGTAGCATGATTGTTTGAATGTGTCACGCATAACTCTGCCCAGTATGAATCATAGCTGCCGATAAGGGGACGACTGAACATTAATTTCCAATCAGCATGGAGAACAAACCTCTCGTTTCCAAGAAAACATTCAAGTTTTTAGGCCAAGTCTGAAAACGCCCTAAGACGCCCTCAAGTATTTGGCGATTCTAAACAGCCTCTCTGACCTCAAAACCTCGACCAAGTAGGTCTTGGACACTGAAACATATTTTGCATTGCACAACTGAAATAGCGATATCAAACTCTTAACAGCTGGTCCAAAGTAAACAAACACACTTAAGTGCTTTTGGGGAAGAATTCAAATCTGATTTTTTTTTTTTTTTTTTTTTTTTTATAATTGGTTTGAATAAATGAACATTGACACAAAATATAATAATGCCCAGTGCATAAACTGTGTTGACCTCGACGTGCATTTTATACCTGCTCAGAAACAGTCGGAGGTTAACCCCATCGCATGCGTCTTCATCAACACGGTCAGACCACAGAATACATTCTGCCCAGTCTTAACGCTGCAGATACAGCTATGGCTTGTGTGGGTGTGCGAGTGTTTGTGTGTGGTAATAACTTTGTCCACAGCAAAATGAAATCCACTTAATCTCCATCCAGTAGTTTACTTGCTGTCCTCGGGGCTGCTAGATTAAAACATCTTCACTGCACTTGCTGAACCGTGAACACTGGCCTTGCAGTAGTGTAAAGCAGTGTCCTCATGCACAATAGGATTTACAGACAAATTTTTCACAGTCATGGAACAACTAAGTACATGCCATGGATGCAGGCTAAGATGTAGTGCATTTATCATCATAACTCGAAGAAAGACACGGGAGCGTAAAGGGAGGCTGTTGTTTACTTGACCATGACCATAAGCTTTTGAGAAAGTGGCACAAGTTGCATTCATTGTTAAATTATTTGGAAATTTTGTTTTATTATCTTATCAAGTAATTCATCACCTTCACTAATCAAATAGGAATTACAACAACATGCTCTGGTTGAAGTGCAGCTTGATACAAAAACTTAGCTAAGAAGAACATTTTTTTCAAGGATTTCTTTAGTAACAGAAGAATAAAAGAGCAGAGAAAGATAGAAAGAGCAGATATATAAATGATTCGAATAGGAGTCTGTCTGTAATAGAGCCTTGGGTTCACTGGGTAAATGCAACATTTCTAGTCCTAAGTACACGGTCTTACAAAATGGGAATTTAAACCTCCTAGATCAACATTCACCACACCTTTGCACATGCGGTACAAAGGATCCTGGTGCTGCGTTTTCCATAATAATTCTACATGGCTGCATGTAACCTATAAATATAATAAATCTGACCATACAATTTGCACTTTACAGTGATACAGAATATATATATATATCTGAATAGATTTTCTGAATAGATGTCATGTATCACCAATTAATTTAAGCACGTGCACAACACAACACGAGACATTTTTAAATGGTAAAACAAGAAGGTGATCACAACAGCAGCAGAGATGCAAATATTGCAGCACTACTAAGAAGATGTTCAAGTGCCCAGGATGTGATGGATACATTTTAAAACACTGTAAAACTCTGCATCCCTTCCAACTCATGGAAAAGAGGCATCTCATTACTTGGCCTTTTAATGTTGTAGCAACTTTAGGGCTTTCTAAAGAAAGGGGAATAAACACGATTTAAGTCGACTATTATAAGTAAGCTCATATTATTAAAAATAAGTTCACTGAGGTTCTGACACTGGGTACAAACAATGGCTTGGTCATTTATATCAGGTTAAATGGGGCACATTTCATTCATCCCGTACAGAAAACATTCTGTGATCATTTCTCTACTAGAATGTCTGCAGCCATTTGCAAAGCACTGCTAATAAGCAGAGGAACAGTACTATGCAGTACAGCAGTGTGCTCCTGTCTTTATTGCAGATAGCACTCATTTCCTTTTTTTTTTTCATAGCAAAGATGTTACCTCATCTAAGAAACGTAACCCAGATAGCAAAATAAATCCGGCCCATACTTGTGCCACATGATTGTTTTCTTCTGGCCCAGTATACACCTGGTACCACGGCCCAAATCTGGCCCATATACAGCATGATTGTAAGATGCTACTTCCACATCTGGAAGAATTCTGAGGCACACACAGAGAAATAGCCAGTCTGCCCAGATGTGGAAGTATATGGGCCAGACTCGGGCCGAGGCCCCAGGTGTATGTTGGGCCAGAGGTTTCATTTTGCTATCTGGGAAGAAAAGACAATTAACAAATCTCCATTAAGTAACTGAGTCAAATGACATGACACATAGGGTTGTGTTTTCTGGAAAGTAAACAAAAACACACAGAGCTGAACAAGTGCATGTACATATACAGCTTAAAGCAAACTAAACTTTTTAATGCAGTTTAATCAAGTAAATTTGCAATACTATTTAAGATTGTATATGTTTCCATTTATACGGCTGGTAGTTAGTCTGGTAACATATTGGGTGGTAGAAGGCAAGAGCTCATGTCATGTGAGCATATGGTTTCGGAGGTGCCAGCGTAAAATTTGATTTGTATTGAAGCATCAAAAAACAAACAGAAAGTATTTGTTTTTTCATTTTTGGCCAGGCACTTCATAACAAAGCGACAGGCTGTGCCAGCACAATGCTGACTAGGCTCTTCCCCTCTCTAACACTGTTGATAAGTACTACTGTTATTGAATTACCAGTCTTCTGTTTTAGATTTGTGGTGTTGAGCAGAGAATTCCTGTAAAGTGCACTTTACAAGCATCATTTAATTGTCTGCAGTATTCTTTTCCACTACTGCTGCTGAAGTGGTGAAGGTCAAATCTGTCTTTGCTGCCTCTTCTTCTCTTCCACTCATCAACAGTTTGCGCTGTAGGCCTACTTGTTTCTCTGTGTGATTGTGTTTGTGGTCGTCTCGGAACTTCCTGTTTGTTATTCATAGTCACAACAAAGCAGCTCATACAGCTGTGTTCACAAGAAGGTCATAGTTTTATGGGAGTGTTTTTGTCATTTAGCCCAGTAATAGACTGGTGACCTGTGCAGGGTTTACCTGGGGCAAAACATGAGCTGCTGGCCTCCTTTCTGTTTATGCAAACATTTAGCATGTTGCTATGCTATGTCAGCATCAATCCAGAGCCTCTGATGTTTACATGGACTCATTTCCTGGGGAAGAATGTGTGAGCCAAATTTCATGGCAATCAATCGGATACTTGTGAAGATGTAACACTGTGGACAGCAGCAATGGAAAAAACAAACTAACCAGCTGACGTTGCCATCCATGGAGTAGATAGACATTTAACTTTCGCTGGATTGATTAAGGTTAATGGCCCTCTCCAAAACTGACAGCTGTGAAACTCCAGTGTCGGCATATTATTCCGCCTTATTAAGTCTTTCATACAACCTAATAACTCTGTCAGGGATACACAGAGACTGTACGTCAAATGGAAAGCTTTGTTCAAGATCAATGGCGCACACAAGCAGTTCGATTAATTTAATGGAACACAAACAACCTGATGGGCGGGGGTGCACAGTAACTAAGTACTTTTACTTAGTACTAGTAGTGTACTTATATGTTTTTCATGTATGTGTACTTTACTTGCATTTTTTTTTCTTTTTTTTTTTTTGGAAACTTTTGGCTTTGACCCCAGTTTTGTCCACATCTACTGAAGGGTCAAATCTGACTGCGATGAAAAGATAAACACCATCATGCAGGGGTAGTTTTCATTTGCTCTTTCATTTCTGGAATTTACCATTACATGAGATGTATTTTATCTGAATCACTGAGATGATCTTTGACAAAGATGAAATGTTGTAAGATTGTGTGTACTCAGGAATAAGAGACCTTCAACAGCTGCAACCTCCATGTTGTGATTTTAGGCCACTGGACTTACCATTGTTGTCAAATCACATTACTTTTGACTCACTACTGTAATGCCTGTTGTGGTGCCATGACAAAAAAAAAAACAGCCAAGAAGCTTTTTTTTTTTTAATATAATTCTTCAAAGGGGGAAAAAACTTTTCTGCTTTTTTTTTTTTTTTTCCTTCCCCTCCTCCATCTCTCCACTGCTCCCTTGGGCTCCTCTCCCACTCCTGCTTTGCAATGATGGGTTAAACAGCTGAAGGCTGTGTGTTTTCATTGTGGTTGAGATTTATCTTGGGAGAAGTGGTTACACTAGGAGAGAGGGAGGATGTGGGAGGAGGGTGTTGAGTGTGTGCAGAGGTCCAGCAGGAAATACGAAAACAGAAGGAGAAACAAAAGTATTACTAAAGACAGGATGGGGAAAGAGGCAGGACTTTGAAGCACGCATTTCCCACAGGCTATGAACAATATCTGTGCTCATAAAGACCTGAAGTCATGCCTTCTGTCTCAGCTAGCCTCCAACAAATTCCTGCAACGCATCAGAAGTTTTGGTGGAAAGTTTTGTTTCCCTGAAAAGCTAAAATATGAGACTAAATTTGAAATGTATTTAAATAAGATTTTAACACAAAGATAAAACACTAATTTTGTTGGCAATAAATAACTGCATTTCCCCTGAGGCTTTTACAGTGTCCCAATAGCTAAAGGGGGATTTCTAAGTGTCCACTAAGGGGTCACTGCAAAGCTACACAGTCTATGCTGTAGCCACCATCGCCTTAGAAGCTGTAGCTTACAACCCCAAAATATATCTACATGTCTATACGATAGTTATATGTTATTATCTTGTTGTAGCTCTGTAGAAATGAACCCTGAGCGGTGAAACCCATTGAAGTTACTGAAGTTCGTAGCTAGCTACAAAAATGTGAAGAAGCAGGAAATCTTGATAGAAACTTCATCAGCACAAGCGACACGTCATTAACAGCTTAGTGAAGGTGACAGTGAAGGCCGTTCAGATGGTTAAGTATTCAGCATAGATCAAGATACAAGCCAAGCACGCAGTCAGAAAGAAAACAGTCCAGCATGAAATCAGTATAAGGGGCCGTGTTGGTGAAGGCATGTTTCACTATGATTGGTCTGAACATGGCGTAACCATAGGAAAGTAAAGTGAAACCATAAACCTTCAGCCACTACAGCTCTTTTAATCAGGGTTTAGTGTCCCTAGTATTTTTGTGGATGGTTTTCTGATGAGCTGCTCTGTGCATTTTTCTTAAAAAAGCTTAAAAACTTTCCTAAATAGTAAGTGACATAAGACTGTAGCTGCGTTTCAGGGCCAGTATAAGTTGGATCTGCGCCTCTTCTGGGTGTCTCCTACAAGTTCAAAACAAGGCTGCATTTCTCAGAACCATTTGGAGGACCCTTGTGTATGGAATAACCTTGTAAAGCAATTATGACATTTTCAGCTTGAAATGAAGACTTTGAAGGAGGAGGAGGCCTAGCCCCCCCAAACGGGACACAGCTTGTGTATTTATACCCAGGTTAATGGAGATCAGGTGTGAGTCGTTGCCCAAGCTGTCTCCGTCTACTCACTGGCACTGGAGACCCACCGTGGTGACCATGATGCCATTGAATTTCCTGTACTGCCTAGAAAAAGAAAAGGGGAGTTTATTGATGTATGCATGTCATGCCAATATAATAAAAGCGCAAACAGCGAGTGAGCAGAGAGAACAATGACGACAGAAAAGAAGGAATGGATACTTTGCCAGAGATCTTTAAAGTACTTGCGTGGGCTTTATGCCCTGAGCAAACCACAGCACAGACACACATGCAAAAATCAAATACATGACCCAAACTAGCCAGCGGAAAATCACAGTCTAACACTGAACACACTCAGAAACACAGGCACATGGGTGACTCATAAAAAGAGCACTGTAATTTTGTTTGTGTGCAGCAGTGAAAGTCAGAAATTTGAAGGAAGTAAACACATTTTTTTTGTTATGTTTATATTTAGGGAAGCGTTTTCTTTTCCAATTGGTGCAACAAGAAAAACAAAACAAAGACGAAGAGGGAAAAGAGACATCAGAGGAGAGAGAAGCCGACAAAAGAGAAGGAGTGAGAGATAATAAGAGACAGGCAAAGATGGAGAAACCTCATTATATTTTCTTACGAATGCATGAAGAGCTCTGATTAGCTTGACCCACATCCACTCCCTCTGAAACTGACATTTAATCAAGGCTTTGAAGAGCCGCAGCTCATGGTAACTGCCTGCTGTTTACCACTATAAAGAGGAAGTAAGTGGAGGAGGAAAAGCAAAGGGACTTGATGTTTTGGAGTTGGACACACTAATTTGGATCAATTAGTAAGTGAACTTTACATGGCAAACATTTTCCCATTGGCTGCAGCATTTTCAGACTTTTTCTAAAAGCAATAACAATGGATTTATTGAAATGTTTACTGGTCCTACATCCTAAATCTTATGATAATCACATATGTGTAATTACATGGCAATCCAAAGGGTTTGAAGTTGCTCAGCTTTGTATACAGTGGATGGGAGGCAAAAATACATGGAGTAAAAAACAGTTGTCAGGTTAATCATCAGTGGACGTGGCTTTAGAGAAACTGGAGGCTTATGTGGGATATACAGATGAGGCTGCAGATGGTTAGAAAAAGGAAGAATACGTCTGAGTACCAGCTCTGTGCTGCATCATAATAACTGAGCTTTAGACAAAGTATTAATACATGAATACAGAAACAAAATAGAGCAAGTCTTCTGAATTTTCTTGTTCTAATACAACATTTTAGTTCTGTGTGTGTGTGTGTGTGTGTGTGTGTGTGTGTGTGTGTGTGTGTGTGTGTGTGTGTGTGTGTGTGTTGTGTGTGTGTGTGTGTGTGTGTGTGTGTGTGTGTGTGTGTGTGTGTGTGTGTGTGTGTGTGTGTTGTGTTTATAGATACTGTTGTCCCACAATCCAGAGAGAGAAGAGGAGTTTCCCACCATGTGGCAATATGGGGATGAAAACTGAAGCCAACATGTAAGTGCCAAAAACTTTAGTTCCTTGAATGACCGCTTGAGGCTGGCTCCAAAACCAAGTAAATCCCCACAGACTTTCATGGTAAAATGCCCAACTTTACAGCAGAAATAAACATGTTTACAGCCTGGTAGAAAAAACTGTTTTTGGTCTCTACAACTAATTTCCCTCTGCATGACGAATGTATGGGGGGGGGGGGGGTTAAACTAACTCACTGGCCTAAAGTTATGCATAATTTAGGGTGTGCCCATTTGCCTGACATGTGTGAGTGTATGCTTTCTCTACCTCTTTGCCCCTATTTGGATTACCCAAGAGTTAGATGCAGTCAGGTACTGCCAAAATGGCAACGGCGGGGCAGCCCGCTCTGAGCTTCAAAACCGCTCCTCAGAGACCTGGCCTTGATACATACTAGTAGCCCATTAACATGTTTTTATTTAGCGTGTTAATATGATAAAAATGCTTCGTTTTTGACGAGTGGAAACTCTGAGCTGCCGTTACCTGGAACTGTTGCTGAGTCACTCCAGACCAAAGTCTTAGACCAGCAGACAGGGGGCATACTGCAACATGAGATCATTTCCTCACTTCTTTTGACACTAATTAAAGCTAATGCAACATATGCTTCTTGCCTACCCTTGCAGGACTCATAAAATTATCTTCAGTTTGCAATTTTAAGAAGAGTGATGATGCCATCGGTTGTGAAACAGACTGACTGACAAGTCTCTTATTATAAAATGCAAAGAGTAGGCTATATGAACATGAGTGGGAGAGTGACATATGAGCATTTGGTCATGGGAGAGAATAGCAGTGGGAGGCTGAGGAATACAAAAACAGGCAAAAGCACAAAAAAGTGTAGAAAGCTGTGGGAACAGAAATATGAGTCGGAATAAGAGAAGAAAGAAACGGTGACAGCACAGCAAGAGGGAGAAGGTAGATAGCAGCGCACAAAAAAGAATAAAAGGCAGGAAAACCGAGAGAAAGAGGAGGAAGAGGGTGACCTAGAGGAAAGAGGATTCAAAGTTACTTGAAAAAAAAGCTGAAAATTAGGAATATAAGAGGAGGATATGGGAATGAAACAGATAGACTGAAAATGACCCCAAAGCCACAGAATGGGAAAAAGTCCATCAAGGCAAGCTCCAATCAAATAGACAGCATGACCGGGAGATGAAAAGACCTAAATGATGTGAGGGAGTGGGGATGGAGAGCAGGGAGGACATGAGATGACAGACGGAAGGAAGAGGAGAAAATTGGATTGAAAGAGTGAGGAAGATAATAGAGTGAGAACGAGAAGGAAGAAGGAAAATGCCGGGTGTAAAAAGACAGTGAAAAGAGAGAGAGACCGGATGAGAGAGTGCTACATGCTACACAGTGTTGAGTGAGACCTCAGAACAGTCGAGAAATAAAAAGAAGTCTGTTTCTTTTTGCAACCTCATTCTTATTGTTGTAGTTTTGGCGTTTACAATGCAACTGATCAATCTGTTTTTAACAGGTTTTATTTGGAAGGGGAACAAAACAAACCACGACTACACGACATTACTCTCTACCTTTAACTTAAAGATAATTCTAATAGAAAGCTAAATAATGAAAATACTGCATGTCAAAATGAGAACTGTAATTTAAAGTGATCAAGTTATCTCACCTCTACTCATCCAGGGAAGATTGCCAGGGCAGTTATGCATGGTTTCAACCCCCTTTTCACATTTCCCAGTTCAGTGTATATTCCTCTATGACTTACAGTTTAATTAAAACTAAAGTGAAAGGGCAAAAGTGAAGTATATAAAATTTTAATTTCATGTATCTATCCAAATTTGGCCTGAGCTAATGGAGTTTTAGCAGAGCGGTGCACAGAAGGTTGCTCCAAGGTTTATGTGTCTGACTCATAAACGCAGAGTTATTGGAGACGGGGGGGATACAAAACACTTCCCTTTCCTCAGAACGTGTTCAATGCAATGGAAACTCGTCAGGGAGAGCGAGAGAGAGAGAGGGAGAGGGAGAGGGAGAGAGAAGCGTTATGAATAAGACATAGACAGACACTGACACAGAGCTTACATGAAATGAGACACAGAATCTAATGCAAAAAGTCTGTTTCTAAGCCACAAATAGTAGAAGGTATTTAGTATGGATGTGTGGATGATGTCTACAGAACGTTCATGATCTTTTAAAGCACAACACGAGATTTAAGAGTAATGCATTTGTGTTGTCCTTCAAGCACATTTCACAAATGAAGATTAAAAATTCACAAAAAAAACCTTTCTGCACAACAAAACTCCCTCAATTAATGATTTGTCCTGAGTAAAGGTTTATTCTTTGACTTTATTCCATGCTGTGAAGTGGCAGGTGAGATCAGCAGGTTTTGCATATCTGATCAGTCATGGTGGACACACTTTTTTCATGCATTGATCACGCAGATCCTGCCGTACTTCAACTTAAGAGAGGCTATTTGCAGAAAACCACAGGTATGTGAACCAATAAAGCTGCTGAAGCAAACAGAGGACAGATGAGAACCAACAGAGTCACCGAGACGATACAGTACACAGTTAGGGCTGAATCTGAGACTGTAGCAGTTAATCAGAGTCATTCATTGCGTCATGGTGGCAAACCGAAACTCTAGCTGTGAAACAACCTGTTTGAGGTACGGAGAGAAAGCCTACTGTTCGACACAACTTTGAGTTTGGATAATTCTGCAAAACCCTGGATTACAGTCAATGATTCTGTGAGGCTCCACTGCAAAAACGACCTCATTCCATCTGCCGTCTGTTCTCATCTATACAGCACTTACAATGTCAGGTCGAGGGGTATTTAAATATTAACAGAACAGCCGGTCCAAGGGATCTTGGGAGAACCGGTTGCAGGTATATGATGAAGAATCACAACACATTTTTAATCAACACAGACTTGATAACAACAATCCAGATCTTTGGTTTATCCTTTCTACCCCAGAGTAACACTTCTCTCTCTACCAGGTGATAATCAGGTCTCATCTTGGAACTGCTTCCTACCTCCTCCTTTTCAAAGCCCTTGATTTCATCACTCCCTTTGTCAGTGTAAGCTGTACGGCAGACCCCAGCATCTGAATAAAAAACTGCCTTACCCCATTGATCCCAGCGGTACTTACGTTCTGTCTGTCCCACCGTATAAATGTGCTACCCTGATATTGTTCTTGGTTGGCTCACTTATTCATACCCGCTCACCGTGTCCAACTTTATCGCCTAGAAATTATATTTTTATACAACTAAGCTGCAACAGCAAATACATGCTGGAAACATAATCGCTGGCTGGATTGTGTCCAGAGGGAAGGTTTTCTTTTTTAATGAATGCGACGCTACATTTATTAACAGCAGGTGTTGCCAGGAGGTGGTCGGGGTATTGGCTGTTGTACAAAGCGCACAAATGTCACACCAGGGTTCACATCCAGACTCCCATCTGTGGTTTCGATTTAGGCACCAAACGCACATAAAAATGACTGAACTTAGTACAGGTGATCTCGCTAAATGGAGGGCACAACTTCCTCCTGCACTGACAATGAGCACTGGCATTGGACTCAAGCTGCGTGCTGCAAAATCATCCAAACAAAATACAAGTACAATTCAGCTTGTGAATGTAATTTAAGTAACAGACCATTTTAGAGAGTTGGTATAAAGTCAAGCGGAACCAAAAAATTAAATAAATAAAGTGTGTGTTTGTGTGTATTTAAGTTAGACCTATAGCTACACTCTCGCTGCTCCTCTGTTGCTTTCGGATTCACAGAATTACTTCTTAGCTTTTAACAAGTATATTGCTCTCAGCCATGCACACACACTCTCTCACACACAAACACATGCAGGCAAGAGAGATGTGTAAGAGAGACAAAGTGAGAGAGAGGCTGCAGACACAATTTGAGTTGTATTCATCACACACACACTGCTCACTCTCAGGTCTCTCCCGCCATCTGTCTCATCTTCTTCCGTGTTGAGTTTCGACAGATGGGACCCAACGGTGTCACGCCGAGCTGGGAGATGACACAACTACTTAAGAAAAAAAAAAGAGAAGAAAAAAAAGAAAAACTCTGGTAAAGATGTTAAGAGACAAAGACAAGCAGAGAGACAGAGACGCAGAACAAAAGACAATGTGACAGAGGGACAGGAAGCACTATGAAAGTTTTATATTCCTTCAACAAGGTACCAGATGAACTGTGAATACTTTTGACATGTGGAGTTGCTCCGGGGAACACACATTCAGCCTCACTCACATCACTCTGAAACTTGATATTACAACGTGAATATTGAATATTTCTCAGTAATGATTTTTACTACTGTAGCTGGACAGCTGCACAAGACAGGATGTTAAAGGAGAAGTACACCAGGTTTCATCAACCCATGAAATTATTAGTTTATTTGATCATTTTGTTGCATTAAAGGTCTCATATGTTACACTTTTACAGTGTAACATTTGAAGTGTTGATGCATAAGAAGATATATTTGTGGTTTTAAGAACCAAAACTCATTACAATGTAGTTTTACATCTCTTCTCTCAGGCTTCTCTCTGGAGCTCTAGTAACAACAGGTCAGTGAGCCAATAGATTAGTGACTGCAGAGTTAGATGGCTAAATCAGGAGTGAGTGAGTGCAGCCTTCCTTCCCTCAAAAGGCACCGAGCTGCCTTTAAGTAATACACCCTGTGCACGCTGTGTTATGGTTGTTCTGATGTTTTAGTCTCCTGTCATTTTGAATCATCAGTGGGGGAAAAAAGCATCTGAAGTTTTGTGACTTTTGAGTTGCTGTTGAATTCCTGAACTGAATGTTCCTGTTTGTGTCAGAAATGAATCAAATTTATTCCTTTTTTAAGGGGTTACAAATGAATATTTAATCTTTTTTTTCATTACTATAAAATAAAAAAGTAAAAAGTAACTCTTATGCTCCATTAATAAAAAATTAAAATTCATCAAGTACCCATCTTGCCAGTGGGGCTGAAGCATGACGATGAAGCCGGGTTGTTTTCTGTCAAACCCTGTTGATATAAAATGCTGCGTAAGCCCTAACTGCACCAGTGCAGCTGCTGAGTGGCCTGCAGCTGCAGACATGTGGTTGTAAAGTGAATCAGAAACTGTGTATATGTGAAAGACCACTGCCAGAGCTCAGAGTTTCTCCCCTGGTCATCCTTTGTGAGGAGAACACGAGCCACTCCCTTCACATCAAAGGCCCAGACAACCACAAACTAAAACAAATGGTGTGAAAATCACATTTCCAAGCGCTGTAAACCTGCTCGGCTGAGACGGACAGACTTTTAATGTCATGCCCTCACTTTTTGTCTGCACTTTATATTTAGTGTTTGATGTATCTCACTGTTTTTATTGGATTTTAACTTCCTCTATCTATCTGTGTGTGTGTGTGTGTGTGTGTGTGTGTGTGTGTGTGTGTGTGTGTGTGTGTGTGTGTGTGTGTGTGTGTGTGTGTGTGTGTGTGTGTGTGTGTGTGAGGTCTAGTGATTTGCTGTGTGAAATTTGACACGTCTTATATTTCATTTTACAAAAGAGACCAAAGTCTTTTCTGAATTATTGCAACTTCTACTCTTTTTGCGCACTCAGAGACACACACACACACACACACAAACACACACACACAGTCAATATAGTCATTGCATATGTCAGCTGTATTGTGTTGTTAAGTTTCACTGAAGGCCATGTTCATAGGTGGTCTCCTCCATGGTTTACCCCCCATAGAGAGAGATACAGATCCTGTCGATCAATAGTACATGTTTGTGTGTGCTCGTTCATGTGTTTGTGTGGGGACATGTTTTACTATATTCATGGGTTCCAGAAACAGGGAGACTGGACCCTACAAGTTTAAATGGCTGTTTGGTTTTAGGGTTAGTGTTAGGGTCAGACGTTCAGTTGTGACAGTTAAGGTAAAGGCAAGGGGCTAGAGAATATAGTATGTCAATGCCAGGTCCCCACAACTACAGTAAAACAAGGCTGTGTGTGTATGTGTCTAATATAAACCATCTGTTTTCATCTACTGCTGTTCGACTGACAGGAGTAGAGTTACTGAAGCTCTGCAAAACATGTACACATCTTTACCTCGATCTGCACATTCATTACACACACATTAAATTAAACACCACTCGTACACCAATCCAAGTCTCAAACACAACCTGATTAACAAATGACGGGCCCCTTATTGACCTGGAAATTGACCTGGTCTGAGCTTCAAGTGATGAAACACTTGAATAAATTCTAACCCTAAAACTCTTGCAAAAAAGAAGAGAAAATCATGGCAATTAGTACCCTATGATATAGTTTAAGTATGTAATCTTGTAATGCATAAAACTCCTATAATACTGTGTCACTTTAGATATATTACATCAATACAGGCCCTCATATCTACAGGGTTGCTAATAGCATATATAATATGAGGGCCATTGCATCAGTATAGAAAGTAATTTGCAGAAATTGTAGGGCTCTTGATGGTTATAGGCCTCGGGCAGCTTCTTCCACACTAATCCATAAAAGCAGTGAGAAGCAGACGAAGACAAATATCCTCTCTTTGGATGTTTTTCCTAATAATTCAAGTGCCGTGAGGACATTTTGTCCTCACTAGAGAAATACAAGCTCCTACCACACACAGGGATTTCATTGTTATTCTTCAAGTGTTTGCTCTATTTTGTCTTTTCACCTCTGTGGCGTCTGGCTGGCTGGCTGACTGCTCACCGAGCTGAGCAGGCCGACAGGAAACAGAACAAGCAGAACACAGCCAGGACACAGCCAAAGCCCTGAGTGAAAGGAGGAAAGCCCAGGTGATGGATAGCTAGACTGGAGAGCGGGAGGGATGTGGAAGCAGGGTGAAGTGGGAAATTTGGGAGAGGAAGTGTAAGTATATGCAGACATGCAAACTTGTGTTTAACCACAAATGTATAGACCTGTTGCTCTCTTGCTGCTGTTTCTAGGCTAGAAGAGACAGACGACAGAAATGTGGTTAGTTCCTGCCACAAACAACCCTCGACAACATCCTTTAGTCCATTAGGCGGATGGACTTGGAGGACTTGTATCCAGGCTGAAGCATGCTGCAGGAATTCTCTGAGGCAGCTAAAGTGCAGCTGGTAACAAATGATTTTTACGATGCAGTTTTAACCATCACAGCCGGCCTTCTGTGTGGGTTTCAACCAATGAGAGTGCTAAGTACAAGGTGGCTCCAGGCCAAGGCAACCAAAAAGCAGTGAGTGACTTTGTTCCAGACTGACATAAGATCACAGACGTCTGCTTATGGATGTAAGGAATGGAAATCCCCCTCGGTTTATCTTAAACTATAATATACCTTAGGGTAGGAAGATTTTTACTTTGATGATTCCTGCAGCAGAACTCTCTACTGCATTTCCCCAGTTTGCCTTTCAACAGATTGTCAGAGGAAGTTGTTACCTACATATTTGAGGTTTTTGGTTTACGTCACAGATAGATAGAAAAAAACCCCCAAAATGAATATGGCGTCCCATTATCTTATCTTATCTTATCTTAACATATCGATGTGAGCAAACATCCTGCTGACTCCCTGCACACTCGAATGCCATGCAATAACTTCTGAAACTTTGTTGGTCTTCGTGCATCAAATTCTGATAATACAATAAGGCTCGCAGCCCAGCACGACTGCTCCTGGGGGCTTGTTTTGGGCTGAGACAGAAATAACAAAAAGACGGGAAAGATAATTATTTAATGCTACGATGCACTATGGTCCATTGAGAAAAGTGGTTAGCGCTTCCTGTTTTAGTAAGACCTCTCTGTGCCCTTCTATTTTTAGTCCTAAAGTTGCCCAAACATGCAGCTTGTAAGCTGTGTGATCCCTCTCAGTAGATGTTGTTTTTTTGTTTTTTTCCTCCTCTCATACTGAACCTGAATTTACACACCCTCTCTTTGCACCTGGGCTCTAACCAATAAATCAATCACAGCTGTCATTTTCGCAAAAGTTGTTCAGTTTTAATTTTATATACTAATTAAAATGAGCATGCAGGCAGTTTTCTGTGCTGCTGGTTTTTATAATTCACACCAGTTAGTAACTAGGCTTTGCCAAAGAATGATAATGCTTGTTCATGGAGCCATGATTTCATGTATGTCCCCACTGGCAGGCTGGTCCTCTGGGCACCCGTGACACCCAGATGTTAGAGCCGCAGCTGCTGAATTCATTGCGAGAACGTCTGGAGAAGAGCATGTACTCCTTTTCTTTTTTTTTCAGAGTGGATTGTTCCTTCAATTTACAGATGAGATATTTGAGTGAAACATTAACTTTAACAAGCAGATTTTTCTTGTGCTTTTACACTACAACAGAGAGACACAGAGCGGAGAAAATGTGGCAGGTTTATGTGAATGACAGCAGATATAAAAGCAGCTTCCACGGTGTGATTTAAGAACTACAGTGGGAGTTTATGAGAAAGTGATATAATGTGGTTATTTCTGGCATGCAGGATTTGGAAGGCATGGGACAAATGAAAGGAAAAGGAGTTAGTTCCTCTTCCAGAATCTGAGTCATGGACACTGTGAAGTAAAAAAAAAAATGTGGACCAAGCTGAGAAAAGAGCGAGAGTCGACCTAAATTTGTGTTTGGGTGGCGACAGCTCCTCTGTGCCACATGTATGCAGCTCTCCGTCATAAAACTTCTGGGATGAAGGTGCAGCAGTCGGCACTCTCTTAAGTAAGAGTGATGGATGTGGAGTTTTGAGGAGAGGGTGGATGGGGAAGGAGGGGGGGAAGTACAGGAGATGATCACAGGAGGAAAAAAGAAAGAGAAGTGAGGAGGGGAGGGGGACACTGTGGGGGAGCTGAGGGAGAGAGACTGACTTTTGATGTTCTTGTGTGTGTGTGTGTGTGTGTGTGTGTGTGTGTGTGTGTGTGTGTGTGTAAAGACAGAGAGGGAGGGAGAGAGTGTGTATGGGATAGAGAGAGAGAGAGAGAGAGAGAGAGAGAGTAAGTGAGTGAGTTTCTCCTTAGTTGTTCCTCCTCTCCGCCTGACACCGGCAGTCTGCTTTTTCTCCTCCGCTGTGGTGAAACTCCACCAGGTAAGAAAAGCGACCAGACACTCTGACACTTTATGTGACAACCCGTCTCGCGGTTCTGCAGAACAATCCTGCGAAGTTTCAAATGAAAAAAAAAAAAAGAGGGAGAGAAGAAGAGGAAACACCCGGCGGTGCGTTTGCGTGCTCGCAGAGACGTGCACGATTGAAGGAAGTTATTCACAAGTTGCCAACTCAGCAGCAGTAATTCTTACTTTTTTTTTTTTTATTTGGAAGTTACCCCCCTAACATCGCCGTGCACGCTCTCAAGCGCCGGCTCACTGACACGTGTCTTTCAGTGCACGGGCGGTTGTGTTGTGTGTTGTGAGCGTTTTGAGTTGTGAGTTTATAGTTTCCTGCAGCCGCGTGCCAAACTGATGCTCTGGCTGTTGTAGACGTGGCTCCCTAAATTAATTCATTATGACTGTTGCGTGAGTGTTGCGGTTGGGTGAGTAATCCAGCAGCATTAGTTCATTATTCATCATGCTGTCAACATGGTCATTGGTGTCCTGATGGTGGAGGCGTGGTGGGGGGTGGGGGTCGGGGGGGGGGGGGGGGTGGTGGTGGTGGTGATGAGGTAAATTGAGTTCATGATGTAATAGATTAATTTAGTTCCTCTAAAGTGTGAGAAAATGTCAGATTAGCTGATGAAATCTGCTGTAAAATTTTCTTTTTTTTCTTTTACATTGGTATTCAAATGTCAAGCCAGTAGTTTTATTTATCATCCTCATTACTTTTCTGCACAATATGCACATAGCTACATGCAGCAAGAAGCGTTTCCAAAGAAGAGCAGTTACTGCTGATGCAGGACAGGGCAGTGTGGGAAATAAGCAAACTAACCAACAGGTTGATGCATCACGTGTTGCACATGCACGTTGTGTGATGTCAGAGCACAGCAAAAATTGTGTCTAAGCATGTACACTGAACAGATGTCAAAAAAATCACTGTGTCAGCATGTTGCATTAGAAATTAAGAGTAAAAACTTTGTGCCAAATATTTCTTGGCGTATCAGCAAGAGAAACAGTTTAATGTCCATAATTTAATGTTATGTAATGTAAGGTTTATGAACTTCAGTGTCAGTTTGGTGATAGGAATATGAACTTATGTAACAGTAAACTTCTTAGTGAGGCTTCACACTGGTCTATGTGAACAAGACTAAGAGCACAGCCATGCTAGCAGCTAACTGAGGCTGTAGCGCACTGCAATTCTGTGAGCTAAAGGCTAATTTCAGCATGCTAACATGCTCACAATGACAATTCTAACATGCTCATAGCCTATTTAATAGGTGTAACGTTCATCATATTAGCATGCTAACATATGCTAATTTGAGCTAAACACAAAGTAGCTGAGTGTGTTTTGCTGAAATCTGGCCATCAGTCAATAGGCTAGTTGTTGAGACAGTCTGGTTCAAAGTGGTGGACTGACAAACGGACGTTGCCATCCCTATAAAATAAAGAAACTTGCACTGATGGAGTGTGGATGATAATGGCAATCTTTAAAAAACTGGCTGCATCTGTGAGACTGTGCAGGTTGTATCTGTTCATTCAATTCTACATCCCAGCGCTCAGTACAACACACACACCGGCCCCAGCAGGCAGACAGAGGAAGTAGTCCAGCTTCACTCACCAGGATGTGGAGCTGATGCGATGTAGCGCTTTGAGACCTGTATGCTGCGCTGAGATGAATCACTCGTGGGGAAATCTGTACTAGCCTCCAAAATCAAATTTTTTGCATCACTGTAGTGAATCCACTGTTGAGAGCTCTGCAAAACTAGTACAATCCTTCTTCCATTGTGAGCACTTCCAGGCAGCACCAACCATCCTGCTCTCATGGTTTTTAAGCTTTAGTTTGTATTTTTGTATTTTTTTTTTAGGGCGACTGAAGCCATTCTCTTGCTGCAGTTTTTGCAAATCATCAGGGGTATGCGGATCAAGTAAATGACAGAAATGATAAATCTGAACCAATTTTTCCACCATGTTGCGGAAGTGAGCGGAAATGTATCCTCTGACATCGGCCTGGCCGTGACAGTGAAGCGCTCTCAGATAATAACTGTTATGATAATATTTTTTAATCATTGTGGGATAGAAATATCGAGGCATAGATCTCGTCGTTTCATTTTCTCAGACTCACGCTCCATTCGTCATCTGAGATCCTGTCTACGTTCATCCATCACTGCAAAAAAAAACCCCCGAGAATCTCTCTGTTATCTCTCTCATCTTTCTCTCCCTTGTTTATTTTTTCATGTTTGTTTTAGCTTAGCTCTGTCATCTGCCTTTTGTTTTTGCTTTTTGTCTTCTCCATATTTTGCTCTTCACACGTGTGGAGTTCAGAGGCTGGAAGTGGGGACGGATGACAGGAAGGATGGGGGAGACATGAATGAGCCAAATGAGAAAATATTGTGCCAACTTTTACAGTTTTGGACAGGTTTATATTCCTGACTTCTAAAATGTGGGCATGAAATTCAGAGAGAGCGAGGGAAATTGGTGCATTTGTGTTGCACAGATGAGGCGCTCCAAGGGCAACAGGTTCAGCAGAACATTTTGTCCTTGGAAATGTGTGTGAATGTTTACGTCTGTGAGAGGAATCAAATCACTGCTCATGTTTTCAAATCCAATTCAGTCCAGGTGTGTGTGTGTGTGTGTGCGTGTGTGTGTGTGTGTTTGTTTGTACGTATGGAAGGCCATGTGACTCGCCCCTTTCCCTTTTATCAACTGTATAGTTTTTCTCCGGGGCTTGTATCTCTAAATCCGAAACCTCTGGATCCCATATGAGAACTCCATACTCACAAGGATGAAGTGCCTCCTCTGGATTTGACCTTAATACCTCAGTTTTTTTCATTTTCTTCAAAGTTAAAGGAAAGTTACCTCCCTCAGATACAGTTCAGCCTGTGATGTTCACCGTATGTCAGGAGTTATTGAATGATGATGTGTTGTGATTTACTTTTTTTTTTTTTGCTTTCTGTTAATCTTGACTTGTCTAATTAGTGATTTCCGACATTTTCCACAAAACTTTCAAGTACTGCCAGAGAATAAATGTGGAGAACTTTTGCGTATTAAGGATGATGACAGCTGGATAAATAGTCCGTGAACACTGGAATATATCCATGATTTTGGTCGTGGCCCTTGCTCAAACCACAGCAAGTCTTGGCTGCGTTGCAATCTGGTATATTGAGACAAGCTGTTGCTGGAGAAATTTGCATCTCTGCTACTTTTACAGTGGATTTTCCCCTGTGTGACTAACTTCCCTGACTAAACATCGCTGTAAAATGGTGAGACTGGAAAGATTGTCAAGGCCTTCCAGGAATTCCTGAGGATTACTGTCAGTGTTTTTGACTCTTTAGATGAGATAACCTTCAAAAATACTTTGGTCATCATCAGCATAACTTGACACTTGTCCACAGGAATGTGAAAAATATAAACCACCTAACAAAATCTACCAAAAAATGTTGGTTTTGGTTTGATGGTTTTTTAATGTTTACTTTGATTTTAGTTTGTAGGAAGTTTCCCTGTAGAAGAAGGAAAAGCAAGCAACTTATAACTTTTCCACTCTCTTTCCTTTTTGTCTTTCCTTCCACTCTCAGGTTGTGTCAACCATGTTGGCGATGTGTTTGAGGCTGCTTTTGCTCCTCCCCCTGGTTTGCTGTGTCCCCTCCCCCTCTAGACCACCTGTCAGGCTCTGCAGACGATGCTGCGACCACCAGGAGCCGCCACAAGCCACAGCCCAATACCAGATGCCAGAGGTCCGCACTGTCATCAACATGACCATCCTCAAAGGTATCAATGAACTCATGAATTAACGTGACAGGTCTGCCGTCATGAGTCTGCTTCATGCTGCACTTCCTCAATCAGATCACTGCTTTTTCCAGATGTCCATGTCTCCGTCAAGCTTCCTATTTAATAGGAGGCATAATCATGTATGTTATAATGGAACAGTGCTACTCAGGTGTGACCGTGCAGTGACGGTTCAGTGGATTTGAGACACAAATCGAGACTGATTTCCAAAAAGACATTAGACACGCCACAGATAGAAAAACAAACAGGAACCACTTTAAAGTAGCAGACTTCCAAGAAACAGTGACTTTAACGGCTTTTGACAGCGTCTGTCAAAGGAAATGTGTATCAACATGTGACTTGATGTAATATATGAAGTGAAGAAATTGATTTAGTGAGGAAATGACATTTTACTAGGCAAAATATATTTACAAACACAACCACATCGTGTTGTCAGTTTATCTTAGATACACTGTATTTACAGGAGTCAGAAAAACAAGCTTGTCTTTTAACTTTATTTGACTTTTTACTAGAGGTCTTAATGGATCCAAAAATTTGGATTTGGTCCAGAATGGTCTTTGAATCTGGACATGAATCTAACATAAATACCTTCTTGAACTTCTGCGCACAGTTAGACTCGGGCTGAAGAAGACTTGAACATAATTACCCACAATCATAAAACGGAGCATGAATTGAATAACCAGCTTGGTAAAGCAAGCAGCTGCCCCAGGGCTGCAGACCCTCAGGGGGCCCACAAGGTCTCAGGTAATGTGTGTGTACCAATAGTGCATTTTAAACTGGAATGTGAAGGTCATCAAGTTCGCACCTTCACTTGTGGCTCTATGTTAAAATCCAGTTTTGCCACCTTAAATATTTCAGGTGATATCATGAATACCAGGTGTGTATTCTTAAATGAATTTGTGTGTCGTTAAATAACCCGCAAAGTATCAACAGCAAACCCTGGGCTTGCACATGACTGACTCAAATCCTTATGGTTACAGTGAGTCCTGTCACAGCCCGATCTGTAAAAGCTTGTATGACTTATTATTATAGGTCAGACAGTGAGGAAGGCCAACTGTGAAGATGTGTGCGTGTCTGTGATTAATTGTGTGTTTGTGGCTTTGTTTGTATTTGCAAGTGTTTAAATCCTGAGGGGAAACAGAGAGAAATGGAGAAATATGACAAGAGAGATTAAAAATACAAGATTTTTCAAATGTCCAAGAGCTACACTGTCACAGCTGGAGAGGGATTTGTGAGAACATGTGTGTCTAATATCAGAGACATAGCTGCCAACTCCACCAGAGCAGTCCAAACGATGTGTCATCACTTTGTTGTTTTATCTGCTGCTCCTTTGATAACTGGACACGCCAAGTCTGTTCTGACCCGCAATCAACCCCCAAACCAGTCCAACTGCTGAAGCAAGAAAAAAGAAAAATCTTCCTTTTCTTCTTTTTCTCACTCTCTTGTCTCACATACACAAACACACACATGCACATACATACTTTCTGGGCAATTAAAGCCCCTTTTGTACCACAGAAGAACTCGTGAACTTTTCCATTGTAAGAACTTAGGTCCAATTTTAATTTCTTGGACCAGGTTGGTGCTTTAAAAACTCTGAGCGGAGCAGTACTTTCCACTGGGGCCACAAACTCCCTGGACTATGCACTATAAAAAAGTTCATGATTGATGACAAAGGCTGTTATTTGACATTCAGATCCAATTGTTCACTGGTGGGAAGCAGTAGAGGGATCATGTCTTTGTCGCAAACAAACCGAAACAAAACGCTCTTGGAGCTCTTTCATTTATTGATTTTAAGTTCAGGTTCTGGATGGATACATGATGCTTTTAATGGAAAAAGGGTTTTCACTTTAGAAAAATAGGCTTGAACAAATCCTTTCCTGTCATTTTTTGTCAAATCCTGAATCTGTGTTTTGTGTCAAAGTGTTGCTCCTGTGTTCAAATGAGGCAATAAAACCGTGTCACTGAATTGCAGCTGTGCAGCGAGGGAGGTCTCGGCAGGCGCTTTCACCTGGCACTGAACCTGCTTATGTGGAAGAAAGCACACACACACACTAACACACACACACACACACACACACACACACACACACACACACACACACACACACACACACTAACACACACACACAGGCGCACAACCATGCATAAAGACACACACTTAGCCATGGACAATTATAGTTGCCCACATGCAATATGCACAAACAATACCCACAGACAAACACTCCTTTTTCTTCTGTGTGTTTCAGTGACTCGCTGGAAAACAATAACGCCTACTTTCAGTGTGTGTGTGTGTGTGTGTGTGTGTGTGTGTGTGTGTGTCTGCACTAATGTGTGTGTCTGGCTTTGCCCCCACAAAGCCGCTGTTATCGAATTTAAACAGTGTAACCCACAATCAGTTCCTCAGCCAATCTCAATTGGGGGGGAGCATCCAGCCAAATTTCTCAAAAGAACCCTCAGTCATGGACAAAGGCGATTCTGCACCCACACATTTCTGCATCAACATTCACAGGATTAAATTATGTCTTACACTGCGTTAAAATATTCAGGACGTTCAGGGTGGCTTAATTACGGTGAAAACATGAAATGTAAATCTCAAATTTTTGCGATGTTGCCTTTGCAGTCTGAAAGCCTAAAGTCACGAGATATGTTAATCAGTAGGGACCCTCAGATCTCAAGTTATACAGATTTCCTAAGTGTCAGCTGTAAAATTTAAATACTGATCACATTTTAGTTGTAGACCTTGCAGAACGTGTTCATCTTTCAACATTGAAGGTAAGATGTCAGTATGTGTTATGTGTCAGTGGTTCCCAGCTGGTGTGGGCTGCCGGCCCATTCTGAGTGGGTTGTGGGGAAAGTGGGTATTGACTTTCCACAAGTGTTTTATTTCTAAAGTACAGTCTCTCATATCAACATGCCTGTTGACTTTAACAGTCTTTCCAGAGCCTTTGTTACATGGTGTAATGTAACTACTGTTGCAATGCGTTTGATGTTCGTTTAAATGTTGGTTTTTGAGCCTTAATTGCTGCAATGCTTCTCATTTTTTGAGTCCCAGCTATTTGTACTTTGAATCTTTTCTGATTAGCATTGGTTAGCATTGGTTAGCATTGTTGTTCTCACAGCAAGTTGGTCCTCAGTTCAAATCCACTGACACGTGGAGTTGATGGATGGAAATGAACTGAAATGGTGTTAATGTGATGCATGTGTGGACTGTGAGCTGATGTGCAAGCCTACACCAGTTGGGAAACGATATACTTAGTTTGATGTAAAGGTAAACTTACTAGCTTTTTGGCGAGCTTTCAGCTCCATCTGGCATTTTATTAGAACGAATTGCTCAGGTGTCGTTCCACGTCCACTGACTCCTGTCTGACGACTTTGACCGCTTCCCAGTCAGCGCTGCATCCACTCTTGGTCTGGTGTTCACATTGGCATGTTGTCTGTTTCCCATGTTCATTCAGTCTCTTGTCCAGGGTCCATTCTCTTTTTCCATTGTAATGTTCAAGGTTAAAGAGTAAAAATATGTATACACAGAATTATTATTGTTTTTGAATCGGAGCAGATATATTCAGAGACTTCTGGCGCACAGATACTCGCCTTTTTTCTTCCTTCAGTATTTAATTCTAGGTGCAACCAAATAAAATGTCTTGTCACACTTCTGCAGTGGATGACTTCACCATGACACAGTTCACAAACAGCTTCAGTCATATGGAGCTTCGTGTCTTAAAAAGTGAGATCCTAAATACTCCCATACTTTGGATTTAAACTGGGCAGATGTTGCCTGAGTTCAAGCTATTTACTTGTTAGCATAATTCTAAGTATTTGTATTGGTATCAGGAAAGAATTTGAATGGTACTGGAACATACAGTAGATTTTTTCTAGACAAGCCGTTTTGCATGTTAACAACATATTAACTTCACTTTTCCAGGGTGGAGCAGCTCCGTTATGAGGCAGATGAGCCAAGATAAGGGGAAAGGGGTGAACCAGAGAATCAACTTACAATACTTCTGAAATCTAAATGCTGTAATTTAGCATCTAGAAGTGGATACTAGGATTTTATTGTTGTTGACACTGAGCAGGAAAAAGAAAGACATGCAGGGTTCCAAGTAGCCGTGTTGTTATTTGATTTCAGGATGAAGGATCAGTCCCATATATGGTTACCAAGTGCAGAGGTGGCTGCTAAGCTGCTGTTTGTGGAAACTACTGTAACTCTCCTCAGGGCTTTTTTTTTTTTTGTGGACACTGGTCATAGCCAGACAGATCTTTGTGGATGTGTGGAGAGGATGAGCTGTGTTTACCTCCGGTCTTCAGGAAGTTTTGGTCATGGTGAGCGAGGGCAGTGCTGTGGCTTCTTCCTGTGTGGTTTACCCAGCCCAGAGGTGCTTAACTCATGACCTGCCTAAATGTCTGCAGAGCAGCGTCCTACAGGCAGCACAGCAAGATTTTACAAAGGTTGTCTTTATGTCACCCAAGCTCCAGAGCCTCATAGACCCACATGTATTTAAATATCAGCATTTCAAAGCTTGAAAAGCATGTAGTTTTGAATCTGCCAAGATGACTTGAAAGGTCTCTGTAGCAGAGCCAGTAAAGAAGCATGTCATCCTTCAACTGAATGTGAAAATCACAAACTGTCACCAACTTTTCATCCAAAAATTTCAACAGGCTGTGCTGTTCCTCAGTTTATTTGCCTCTGTTTATTGTCGTGGGAGTGTTTTCTTAGCTCAGAGGCCTTTATATTCACAGCTGCTTCGTGGTGATATGAGGATGAAGTTTAAAAGGGGCCATAAGCAGTGTCACTTGATTTCAGAGCAAAAGAGGTTTTTGTGTACTGGAAACAATAGCAACACTCAAAATGTCCACTTAACCCGAGACATTTCAGTCAGCAGCGGTGACAGGAGGATATACATAAGCTCATTAATCACTTTCAGAGCTTGTTGACAGGTCGCATATGAATATAAAATCCTGAGAGAAACGGTGTCTTGTTGTTTAGGAAGCAAAAAAAAACAGGATACAACAGAGAAGCAAACATATACTGTAAACAAGAGTAGAGCAAATAAGGTCCATGAAAACATCCAGCTAACATTTTTAACATTAGCACAGGTGGCTTTATGAAGTAAATGGTTTGGACAAGGTCTAATTTGTGTGAACAGAAAGGTGACAAATTAAAGGAAGAATGGTTACAGGTGACTGATGAGAATGTGACACCTATGGCCTTCACAGTCACGACATCACAACACAGTCGAGCACCTGTAGGAGATTTTAGACCGACACGTCAGGCAGCGCTCTCCTCCACCTTTATCGAAGCACCAAATGGGGGAATATGTTTTGGAACAATGTCGTTCATCTCTCCAGTGAAGTTTGAATCGACGTCCAAGAGTAATTAAACTGTTCTAGCAGCTGGAAATCAACACTTTACTAACCACTAACACTTAATACTGGTTTTCCTTTTACCCATCTGTGTTTGTTTGTATGTGTGTAAAGTTTGATTTAAAGTTGATGCTAATCGAGCCCAGCTGTACAACAGGACACCAACACGACCTCGATTGTCATGGTTACAATAATAAACACGCGGACTGTACCGACAGCGGCGTACCTCCTACCTTTGTCGCCACGGTTACTAAAATAACAGTCACGGCTTGGATAGGTTTAGGAAAAGATCGTGTTTCGCTGCTTCCTCAACATTAGACGATCTTATCCCACGTCGCCGAACTGTGGCTCATAATAACCTGCTGCACAAACGACCTTTGGGCTGGTTTTTTACTGGAGGACAGTCCTATAGGTTGGATTTGTCCTGTCGATATCACCACTCTAACCCTGGACAGATGCATCACACGTGTTGTGCATTAATTATAGTTTTCCCCAACAGTAACTGTGTTTACCTTGTGAGGCGGAAGTCGGTGCAATCGCTATATTTACATTCTTTTATTCTCTTAGAGTGGCTCTCTGGGAGCAGGTACCTTTCCTTCATGTTTGAATGTAACAGAGCCTTTCTTCAACTTCTGTAATCTTGTTTTGCCTCGCAACAATTTCCACCAGCATCGGAAACTTGTAGAGGAAAGCACAAGAAGGCCATCCTGACCAGTCACGTACTTGCAGTCCCCATGTGGTACCACCTTTGCCACTGTAGCCCTGACGTGTGGTCACCTTATGAGGAGACACACGTCAGCTCTGGTCTGTAGCTACACGTGTGATGAAATGGCTCCCAGGCCCGAGATCAGCATCTGTTGTACAAATGTGTTGCTGCCATGTGACTCCAAAACACCGTTTTATGATCTAAGGAAAGGTCTGGTTTTAGCTTTGTGAATCCAAAATCACCAAATTTAGAGATGGTTTTCACAGGACAGTTGATATTTCCAGTGTGTTGTACTTGGATTATATTTTCTATTTTAACAAGTAGAACCGGCTAGTTTGTCTCTTACAGAGTTGGCGCCTCGACATTTAAACTAAACTGCTACATCTCTTGTATAAGGTGAACATATGTGTTGTTGAATTGCCTCTTAATAGAAGGTGCGTTTAAACATCTGTTTTCTTTTTGTCAGCCAGGTGTTGATCTCTTTCTTTCCTTCACTTTCTTTCACCCACGTTTTAACCACTGGTTTAGTTTTTTGAACATGTGTCGGCATTAAAATATTCTCCCTGTAAGCAATGTGTGTAAGCAGAGATAAATCATATCGACTTTATTGCAGTTCCAACTGGTCTTCATTAGAGGTAAATAAAGGTCAGGGTTCACTTTAATGAAGTTCAAAGTGTGGCTCGTAAATCGTTTATATTCTGACCACAGTTTACATGTTTCCCTCCTCACACATTTCTTGTGTTATAGTCAAAGAAGAATTTAACCAAATTCCTTCAGATTTATAAACAGGGTTCCAAATGTTTTGATTTGAAAGTTTTGTTGCCATTTGTGGATTTGTAGCCATTATGAACACAAGAACAAGATGAATAAAAGCTTAATTGGCATCGTTTGCATGACTAAATGGACGGTCTGTTGTGGAGCAAGCGCTCAGATCAAGTCTTTCTCTCTAAAAGCTGCACTTTGCTCAATGATAAGACGACCTCTCTAATTCTGGGATATTGTTCATGTTCTTCTTTGGTACAGCGGGGGTACAATGAGGACTAATTTCCATTTCAAAGATAGCTGTCTTATCTCAATGAGCTGCATCTAATGTTTTCCCAAGGAAAAAACATATTAAGAGCTAAAATCTTTCTGTTTCACATAAACACTGAAAATGAAAGAAGTTCAGATTAAGCTCCTGATGTTTCTGTCTGACCTGCTCACCTGTGTTTCTTCTTGCCCCCCCCAGGTGATAAAGGAGACAGAGGTGACAAAGGCACACCTGGAAAACCTGGTCTGGAGGGCCCTTCCGGCTACCGAGGACCCATGGGCCCTAAAGGCAGCAAAGGCCAGGCGGGTGCCCCCGGGGACGCCTGCAAGATCCCTCACTCTTCCTTCTCAGTGGGACGTCGAAAGTCCCTGCACAGCGTGGACTACTACCAGGCACTGGTGTTCGACACGGTGTTCGTCAACCTCCACGAGCACTTCAACATGTTCAAGGGCAAGTTCTACTGCTACGTGCCGGGGATCTATTTCTTCAACATCAACATCCACACCTGGAACTTCAAGGAGACCTACCTCCACCTGATGCACAACGACAACGAGCAGGTGATCCTGTACGCTCAGCCCAGCGAGAGGTCCATCATGCAGAGTCAGAGCGTCATGCTGGATCTGGCTCTGAACGACGAGGTGTGGGTCCGGCTCTACAAGAGGGAGAGGGAGAACGCCGTTTACAGTGACGACGTGGATGTTTACATCACCTTCAATGGATACCTGGTGGCACCAAGCATCCAGTGAGAACAGGACAGAGGGAATAATGGGAGGATTGGCAGAATCTCTGGGTCAAATATTTTTCTTTTTTTTTTTTTTTTTTTATTGCCGTGGATACTGCTTTGTGCCGAGGAAGAAGAACTAACTAGAAGACATTTACAAGTTTTGGTGCTTTTGAAATATTCCTCTCAGCCTGGAGAGGAACATACTGTGCCCTCTTAAATGTGGACCTGCCAAAAATATTAGAATCAAAAGGAACAATAAAAAAAAGGGGAAAAGGTATCACAGCACACAATTAGGAAAGAATGTTGAATTACTTCCTTTGCACTAGAAATACACTTTTGTACAAAGCCAGACTTTTTTTTTTTTCTTCTTTTTGTGCTGTGCTAGTTTTTCCTCTTGGGTTTCTCCTTTCAGGGACTTTGTGTAAAAAGTTTTATCACTTATCAGGAATCATAAATCTGTGCAATCATTTATATATTTGTGCCATGATGCTTCTTAACACGGGCAGAGTGCTGTCATACCTTTCACTTCTTGCCTTTCAGAAGAACACTTTAAAGGGTCAGTTCACAACACTCAAAAAAACAAAACAAAACAAACACATTTTGCCACTTACTCTGATGGTGTGTAACCATGCCGATAGTTCAAATTGTATTTGCTGAAGTTAAGAGCTCCTTCAACCTGATGTAATGATGTTACATCATAATACATTAAGCTGCTGCAGGAAATTTGAAAGCGCTCTCTACCGACAGGCCCGCAACAAGAGGCTGGTAGAGTCCATGACCCGGTCTGAATTATACTCAGTCTAATCGCATGTGAAAGGGTCACATTTTAATGCCACGGTGTGAAATAGGACTTTCAATTATTTGTATAAATTAGCATTTGAAACTAATTATTTTTTTGCAATTAGATTCTATGATATTATTAAAAGATTGTTGCTCTTTTTGACAACGGTTACTTTGTAACACACCACGCTTCTGCCGGTGTTGGTGACCATATTTTAGTTGGGGTCTAATTATCTTCTGGTCGATGTGAAGCCACTGAGAATCTGCTCTGAAAATGAGTTCATACATGATTTGGGAAGGTTTTCCAGGGGTGTGTTTCACATCCAGCCCAACATTTTGGACATTTTGTGGGGTGGGGGGTTAGGGTCTCACCTATTGAACCTCCTCTGGAAAGATCAGTGGTGAGAGGCGTCTTCTGGCTCTGGCCCGCCCTCTCTTCTCTCGATGTGCTGTAGGCTGTTCATCTTTCATTTTAAGGGTAACTGGATGGCAGAGATCAGAATCGTCTAATTCCATATCATCTGGACATGGCACACCTCAACATCTCTCTCTTGTGCCGTCTCACAGATGTGTCACAGTGGATAATTACAGTGTGTCGACAGTTCTGACCCTTGAATCTCTTCCTACAAAACAACTAAACTATAAAACTAAAGGACTTAATTTAGAGACAGGTGGAATTTTGTTTGTGGCTCTCAAAGTTTTTTAAAATGACATGTAGATTCCTCATCAGCAATGTCTCTTTCCAGAAACAGTGATGTGGTTAATCAGGATTATCACTGTTATAATTTTACATTGAGGCTATTTTAAAACTGTCCAGAATGGAAGCTCTAAAAATCACTTTAAATAAAACTGCAATTATCTGCATCGCTAGGGCTAAGTGGAAAAATAAATATTAGAATTTTTTTATTTCTGAACTGACCCTTTAAACAAGAACATATCCCAACATATCAAAATAATAATAATAAACAAAGGTGCTTTATTATCAAATGCAGGAATGCATTAGGATTTTTAATGATTAAATATCATGTCTTCTTACTGCAGAGCAGTTTATGTAAATATCTGTATAATAGCTGTCTTTATAGCTCATATCTGTGCTACCAGTTGTGCTGTTGGGGCTGGACTTTGTATGTTTTTATTTGTAAACAATATTTCCTCCTTCACTAACCAAGTCTCTCTTTGTTCTGTATCAGTGAACAGCAAAAAGACACTTGATTATAAAGAAATTAAAAATTTTCATAATTCCAAATGAAGTCAGGCGCCTGTATCTTCCATTAACATGTCACTTTATTTTAAGTACAAAGCACATCATCACATTTCTACAGAGCTTTCCTTACTTTTTTCATTTTTTTACATTAGACAGGATCCCGTTTAAGACTTGGCTCACAATTAATCCACTCAATCCTACGAGGGGAATGGTTTTTGAATTTAACCCCCAAAACTAGCCAAAAATAAACCAAAAAAAAAAAAAATACTAAGGAAAAAAACTCATCTGAAACTTTCAGAGACAGTGGATGGGTCTCTGCAGCTTGCCAGCTCCATCTGTTTGGCCATATCCCTCCCATTAGCTGTAATGCTGTCCTCAGGGAGGCTTTGCTAGAGGAAAAGCAGGCTGCAGTGTTATAAATACTTTAAGCCCCGAGTGGAGATCTGAAAAGCTCTATTGGGAAACAAAGCAGGACATCAGAACAGTTTCCTGGATCGGCAGCCCAGACTAGTGGAGGCTGATCCAATGTGCACAGGAGGTAGTTAAAATGAGCACTGGTTGATTTAGTTCACTTTAGCGTTTCATTTGGCCTAGTTTAGGTTTGTCTGACTTAGTTTTGTCATTGAACAGAATATTTACACACTGAAAAGAGGGAACATGAAATAAAATAATGTGAATCCGCAAGTGATTAAAAAAGAAAAAAAAAAACCCCATTAAGAACCATGAATTGCAACAGTGGAGTCGAAAAATGGTGCAGAACAACAGCAAAGCTTCATTAAGGCCAGGTAGGAGGAATACATCAATTAAAATCGAACATGATAATAATTACCCACTGGACATGTGATTTTAAAGAACCTATATTTGCGCTCACTTTGTTGCCCAGTAAAAATATCTGCACACAGCACTTCAGTTAAATACCCTCACAGTCGGTCGCAGCAATCGGCCCAATTAACTCAACTTTTACAAGACTGTCGAACACAACCGGCCAGTTGAGCCTGTTTCACTCAGTCCTATTAAACAATAAACAATCAAGTGGTGTAAAATCGTAAAACTTCTAACTACCCCTGCCGAGTGTTAACACTGGCGATATTTGTAAGTTTTGTATAATTTACTTTTACAAGGACAGATTCAGCCAAAAGGAGTCGCATAAGAGCTGAGAGTCGCAGTTTCGATTCAATAAGTACGATTCAACAAGTATGAGTCACTTATAAGCATCATGTCCAACCAGAAAAACTGCAGGGCTCGTGTTGTCGGCTTTTCTGGTTTTTGACTTGTTTTATTCTCACAATTTTATGGACACCATTCAACCAGTGAATTATCTTCCCTTTTGGGAGTTATTACATTCAGTTTATATATTGATTGATTTGATTACACTTCCAGTTTTGTTTATTTTTTCACAAGTGCATCATTTGTAAGTTTCATTCCTCATGCATCATGCTGCCTAATCATTAGAGCATTTGTTACGCAGCTAAATAAGAAATACTGAGGAGCGGCTGAAGTGGACACATCAAAGTTTCCATATAATATATATTTTTATATAATAATATTAAATCAGAGAAAAGACAACGGGACTTATCCGAGACACGGGAATAAAAAGACACAGATCATAGACTCCGTCTTATCACTTTGTGGAGGATTTTTACTGGTGTGCAGGGCAGATGAAGCAGTGGTGTATGAAGATTAAAACCCCAGGCTTTATGTACTATTAAATATAACAGCACGTAAAGTGTCATGGTGTGTGAGCCATTACTTAAACCTTCCCTTCTCACATTAAACTACTGGGCTGGACAAACCTGCTTTGTGACTGACAAATCACTTGCAAAAACTTGAGACTTAACTCTGGATTAGATTCATGTATTTCAGATCCAAAACGCAGAACGCAGACCAGGAGGCAGGTTAACAGCTGCAAGGTAGTTTTATTTTACACTTAAGTAAGATTAGGGGGGGGTGAGGGGCTGGGGTCCAGACTGAGGCTTGCGTGGAGAAGATGGCTGGTAAGCTGAAGGAGTGGAACATGGAAGCGCACTGAGGGCCCAAGTGGAAAGTGGCGAGGGCGTCTTGGTTGGGTGAGGCTGGGAGCGAAAAATCTGGAAAGGAAACCAAGGGGTAACCAAACAGGAAGCAATACTAGGAAACCAGACTTGAGAGGTCGCCGTAGCGTCTGTGCCACAAGGGAGACTGAACCATCTGGCAACATAAGACCAAAGGCTAGAACCGGTGTTTAAATACTGCAGCAGGTTAAAGAGCTTGGCTCTAGCTTGGTTGGCTGATGAGTCACAAGTGCTCAGGTGAATTGGCAGGAGCCGGGACCAGGAAACCACAACCAGCAGAGACAGACATATACACACAGGCAGGGAGACAGACAAAACCAGGAACAGACAAGCACAGGGAACAAATGAGAGAAAGTCTAATCCGAACACAGTATGTCACAAGAAAAACAAACATTATAGAACAATAAAAGTAAGAGACAGTTTGTATGGTAGTAATTCTTTCCCAACATCCAAATCAGGGTCCTGACCCCCCCAAGAATGCTGAAGCACATAGGTGGTCTCTTCTGTCGCTTCTTCCCACTCTCACCTGCAAGCAATTCTGATGATGGATCTTTGTGTTTGACAGGTTGTAGGCAACACTAGAGGCTGCAGCTGCGTCTGTGCAGCCGTATTAGCATTAGCATTAGCATTTAAACACATGACTTCATATAACTGCTCTGTATGACGTTGTTTTGACAAGCTAACATACTGTAGCTCCTGAGTGGCTAAGTGCTTATCATCAGTGGAAACAAAGAAACGGTCTGATATGTTCGAATGAGCTGATGTTCGAATGATGCAATAAATTTCTCGTCCATTTTGCAGTTGTTTGTAACACAAAACGTTGACATCAGATCTTTTAATTAACTTCTGCTTCTGTCTTCTTCAAGGTTGTTCTCGCATTGCTAACACAGGACTAAAGCGCAGTGCTCTTATTACTGAGAGACCTACTGGAAAAAGGGCTGAGAGGCTGCAGGATGGAGGATTTCCTAGACTAAACCCGGGTAACTAGAGCCACCTGTAAACCAAAGTAGTCGCAAGTTGAAAACAGACCAGTAGATGTTGAATACAGTGATAAAAGGGAAAATGGCAGCATAACCTCTGTCCTTTTCCAGTGATCCAAAACTAACAGACTAATACCATTTCTCTGTTAAAAATAATTAAAAGATTTACAATTCAGCAGATCTAGACGGTTTTAGTGTTTGAAATATCAATTGCACTGTGAGGCCTTCTGCATTCCTGCTTCTCTGCAGTTATGTAACTGATGAAGCAGAAGGGAAATTGAAGGGTGGAGCTGGTGTGGTGGGGGGAGGTTATGATAGATGTTATGAGACTACAAAGACAGGTTAAAGACTGTTTTATTTAGGTTGGGGAGAGTGGAGGCCGAACCTTGAAGCTAACAGCTGTTTTCAGGGCTGACTGAATTGAGGCCTGTTGTCTCGTAGATTAGAAACAGGAAGCAGGGCCAAGCTCCGAGGCAGCGCTCCCCTAATTACAACCACATGACCTCTGACCACACTCATCTGTCAGTGGTAGACAGGGTTTTTGAGGGATAAGATGGAGACAAAAAAAAAGGAGTATGTCAAGATGGAAAAGGAAAACAGGTTGGAGCAAATGAAAGGAGGTTTATGGAAAGAAAAAAATATAACGAAAGTGGAAGTTGAATAAAAATATGTATGGCAGATCAAAGGGCACAACATGGTTCCTGACAGTTTCTTGAAATCACAAAATTACAACTCTTTAAAACAGAAAACCCCAAGATATAAATCTACAGTTATGGGATCTGCAATCTACCAGTGCTGCATAAGCAGAGCAGACAGGAAGGTTGAGACGGAGCCAACTAACCTTTCATATACCCTCCAAAGTAAGCAACATCATTTCTACAGCTGGAGAGTTATGCCCCTTTTAGATGGTGTGTACATACCAGTGAGCTGCAGTGTGTGTGTGTGTGTGTGTGTGTGTGTGTGTGTGTGTGTGTGTGTGTGTGTGTGTGTGTGTGTGTGTGTGTGTGTGGCCTTGTTTTACTATATTTGCAGGCCCGATCCCAAAAGTTTAAATGGCTAAAAAAGACAAAAAGCTGATTATTGGGTCAGTGTAAAGGCACAGGTTGGGTTAAGGTTAGCATAAGGGTTAGGGTGATGCAAGTAGTGCTTATAGTTGTGGTAACATGTTCCCAAAAGTGACCAGTGGCAACGTGTGTGTGTGTGTGTGTGTGTGTGTGTGTGTGTGTGTGTGTGTGTATGTGTGTGTGTGTTAGCTAATGGAGACACAACGAGGACATTTATGTTGGCAACAGTCTGCAGCTGTCTTTTTTTCTTTGCTTTGCGACTGACAGTGAGGGATATCTTTCTTGGCGTGTTGGATGGAAGTGGATTTCTGACCAAACATTTGGTTAGAAAAGAGTGTGTCACCACTTGTGAATTTAAGTGCACGAAGAGAGATTGCAAAAAACAAAGGCAACACAGCATGCACAAAAAAGTGTAGGGGTGTTGCAGTTTTTAAAGGAGTCCTGTAATTTATGGAAAATGAAACATAGCGTGAGTTCAGGCAATAACTTTTTGGCACTAATGGCTTCTGCAGGCTTGCAGGTGTTGTGCTGCTGGCTGCTCGTTGTGTTATTATACCGCTGAATCTCTCTGTATTCCTTTCCATGCTGTAGCCTATGCTCAATGTATATATATTCAACATATGTGTTATTTGTTTGCAATCTGTATAAATTAGACAAGAATAACAAATGTTCATATTCGCTCTCGTTATTCACTGTAACACATCCTGTTATCCACCACCAAAATGGCTTCAAAGTAAGAGTGTGTTGGTATTAAAGTGTGGGGCTCTGATAG